>NW_025335780.1:660140-768359 GCF_004798865.1 Varanus komodoensis
TCTCTCTCTCTCTCTCTCTCTGTATAAACTGGGGAGAAGGTGATGTTTATTTTGGTGGCGGCAAGGAACTGTGAAGAAGGTAAAGCAAGTAATGAACTGTGCTCTGAACTTTAAGCTACTTTGCCGTTAAGAGATTTTTGAGTGACTCATGAGAACTGAGGCTGCGTCTTTTGCTTCCTACGGGCAAACAACATCTTTGTTTGTCACTTTCTCAAGTGCCAGTTGATTCTCACAGCACCACAGCCATACATTTTGATGGATAACAGCCTCAGTTGACACCTTGATCTTTGCTGCATGGGATGTCTAAGTTTTAAGCCATTGGGCACCAAAGAGGATCATTTAGTTTTGGCATCTGTAGCAAAGATGGCCATGCCTGAGGCAAAGTATGCTAAGAAAAGGCGGCACCGTCTGTCTTAGGCCAACCTACTCTTTCTGGTCAACCTGCCTGCAGATTCCCTCTTCTGTTGATTGTGCAACATTTGCATGATCCAAAGCGCTTCACCGAACCCTAACACTCACCACAACCCTGGCTGGCTGGGTGCCACCTTGGTGCATGTCTGACCGCACTGAGATGGACACCAGGAGTGATGCCTTGATCAGTAGGTGGAGCTGGGGCAATACCAGAGCAGCTTCCCAGCCTTTTTTCGCATACCCCTAGGCAGCCTATTTCCATCTGTTACATCCTTCACATTCCCCACCATTTACCAAAATAACAAAGTGAAATGCACTTTTCTGGAGGTTAAATAATACAGAAAACCTGCTCGACCGCTCATCGTGACGTTCCGTGAACTCCGCATCTCCACCCCATCCCCACTACCATCCTCCATTTTAATCCAATGCAAATGGAGGCACCGAGGGCCCGTCTAAAAAGCAAAGGAGGCACAGCGCGAGATGAACAAAATCCTCAGAGACACACAGAAGACCCACCTGAAGCAACTCAGCAGCAAGCTCTGGGCGAATCCGCAATCCGCCCCTGGCATGTCTGCATGGAAGGCGGGCTCAGAGGTGCTCCGTACTCCAGGTCCACGGGGCAAAGGGCCCATTGGCTACCGGTGGGCCAAGCATCGTGCAGCGCCTGCCCATCGCCTCGCCGTGGCAGTGCACAGGTGCGCCCCGAGGACTGGCGTGCGCAACCCCAAAGGAGGCTTCGGAGGGTCCTCTGTTTCCGTGAAAAGCCCAAAAGGAAAAGAAGGTGCGTTCTTGGCTGTCGAGCGTGGCTAAAGGCAGAACACCGTTTTTGCCAGAAAAAGTGTGGATGTTCATAAGAAACATTTTAGGAATGCGAGAAAGAGAAAAAGTGCATGTCCCACACGGGGAGGGATCCGAGCAAGAGTCGCCAGTGTGACTGGAAGCCCCACTGTGCTCAGCAGCCCACGCGAGACAGGGAGGGCAGCTTGCTCGGGGCAGAAGGCTTGGGAGGAGCCGCCTCGCTGCTTCAGGGCAAAGCAAATGAAATGCTGTTCTGACTGAAGCAGGGGAGCAAATGGTGTTTCCTCATGCAAGTCAGGGGCAAAGCAGGCCAGGCAGGGGATAAAATCATGAGGTGCTCCTCTTGGGCGAAGATCTGAACGTATCAAGGGGTGCACAGCTGTGCAGAAAGGAATTAAGAAACGGCAATTCCCCTTTTCACTCTCCCACACAAGCACAAGTGCCTCTTTTTGAATCTGGTTCCTGGACGGAGGCACTGTCAGTCCTTGGGGTGGTGTAAAGGTAGGCACAGTCTTTTCAGCCATGTTCTGAATAAAATTGCTATGGAGTTGCGTCAAATTCCCTTCCAGACTTTGCTCCTAAACGCTATGGCCACCATGGGACTCAAGCGGAAGCTCAGCGTTCTCCGAATGGCAGTGACCAGATGAACTTGGGCACCAGGAAATGGATTTGGAACACACGCCCGTTGGCCCTGAAGATGTCATGCAACTTTTAACTCTCTGCAAAATTACACGCTGGTTGGGTCCCATGCAAGGCTGAACCACAGTGGAAACTGCCATGGCATGGTTTGTCGCGTTGTACGAACCCAGCCAGAGTGGTGCAGCACAGTAAGCAAGGTATCCGTGTAACCACAGAGAGAAACAAGGGTCTGTTCTATGGTTTCCATGCTTTACCATGGTTAGATTGTATGAACTCAGCAACCATGGTTTAGCAGAAAGAGTGGCCATTCCCGCAGGAGATGCTCCAGACTGCCTTCTTTGCTTCCCAGACAGGCCTGGCAACAGAAGCATCATCTCCAGCCAAGCTCTGATGGCTGCTCCATGCTCCCTTTTGCCTCTGCCTTTGTGCCACCTCCCAGATGCCCACTCGTGGCTTCGGGTTGTCACCGGCAGAGGAAAAGTGCATCAGACCACTTCCAGCAACAGTGACCTAGAAACAGCAGCTTTGCATTCTCCTGTCCGCTTGCTGCAGGTTCCACAAACACCACTGGCTTTGGAGCTGCTCTGCCTTCCCTTTTTTGGCAGGAGCATCACGCCCCTCTTGGGAAAGTTACCTCTACACTAGAGGAGCGCATGGGTGGCGTGGGGCATCGTCAACAGGACGAGCCCATGTCCCTGTCCCGCCTCCTGCCCTCTTCCTCACTCCCATCCTGTCCCTGTCATTTCTAGGACTGCCAACAAACCCTGACCCTCAGAACCTCCCAACACCCACCGTGGCCAGGCGTGAGGTGCAGGACAGCCACAGTGCCACTTCCTGGAGGACCTGGGAGAAGTTCCCCTGGCAGAGCCTCCGCCCCGGTGTGGATGCCAGCCTCCTTCCCGGCAATATCCACAGCCCCTCGGGGCTCCCTGCCCACCCCACAGAGACATGTTGGGGTGGAGATGGGGCCGTGGCACAGATGCTTTCCCTGCAGCACAGCCCTGAGCAGCTCTCCTAGCCTCTAGTGCCTCGATGCCCCTTCAGTGGGAAGGTGGCCCCTTCCAACTCGACTGTTCTATGATTCTGTGATTCCATGCTGCAAGCTAAGCATGTGTGTAGATGTGTAGGCATGTGCCCAGTCGCTCAGGGCACCTCCACCCTGCATCTGGAAGCTGCTGGAGCAAGGAGGGGGTCCTGTGGGGGGGGGAGTTTGAGGGCACTGCTGCAGGGCTCCAGCCCTCACATGCTAGCACTGGGAGTTTATTCACCTCGGGCAGGCATCCTTTCGGGTGCAATTCTGGGTATGCTGCCAAGAAGTTCTAATGGGGCTTGGGCAATTAATCATTTGCATGGAGAGAAGAGAAGAAGGTTGCTGGCATCACTGCTATTAGTGAGAGGTGATGATGGGTTTCAGTTTAATTATTAGTCTTTCATTTTTTAAACCATTCTGTACTCTACCCATTTATATCAGATTCAAGAGTTGTGAAGTTATGTGACATGATTATAAGCAAAGGGACATTCTGCATGTCTTTATTCTGTAAGTACTCTAATTTATTTTTGCAATGAAACCTCCAAAATCAGACTATGATTGACGTTGAAAAAAATAAACTTTAATTAACAACAGAAGAACCAAAACAAAATTAAAGTACATAAAAGCAGCAGTACAAACAAGATGAAGGCCACGCCTCCCAGACAGCTGCTCTGCTTGAGCAAACAGGGTGGACTTAGTCCAGCTTTACCTCCCCTCCCATGTGTACTGAACCTCAATCCCCATCGTCTCCGGCCAATCTGGCTATGGGCCATTGTATCCAGAGGTGATGGAAGCATCAGTCCAATGCACCCAGAGGGCACAAGGTTGGACAAGGCTGATAATAAATAAGACAATAAGTCAGGGGAGTGACTTCCACAGCTAACTCGGAAATGTCCTTCTGACCAGTAGACACCCAGCTGCCTTCAAAGTCAGGTCACCTGGAGAAGTGCGCCAGAAGAATGCACCTGATGGGAGAGGATGCTCCTTCAAACACCTTGACTCAAAGGCTTTATAGGTCAAAAGGGCAGCTTGCTTCCTTCTAACTACAGTTCTCGAAGCAGCGATCTGTGCCGTTGCACGAGTGGGTTCCGTGCCTGTGCACAGCCTTCATCAAAACATTATGGAGTAAAAATCTCAAGGCAGGAGGCCTTTCCTCCCCACTCGTACCTAGAGGGCAACGCTTCTGTCTTTCCCTTCAGCTTCTCTGACGTGGCTTCAGCAACAACAACCATGGAGAGGATGACGTGACAAAAGGGAGGACACCTTTGGCGGGTAGCTGGCCTGGTCCTGGGACCACTGAACATACGTGCAACCTGCCATTTTTGCTCTGGTTCCGGTGCTCACACGTATGGCTCAGCTTGCCACTGGAGGAAGGAACGGGTGGTCAGGCCAGTGCAAAGGAGTGGGCTGCCCTTCCTTGCTTGCACATCAAGCAGCAGAATGTGACAAAATCTGCATAGACCATGCAGGAGGCAATGTGGGAAGTGCCACTGGAACATCCCCACATGGAACCTGATCCCAGGAGCCTTGTGAAAGCATAACCAAGTTCCGCTGTGTCTGAAATCCAGATGTAGGATCATCATGTAGAAATCAAGAGCCCTTCACCTGAACCCACTGTAGAAACAGCGTTCCCAGTTGCATGAAAGGAATACTTTCCAGGTGGGTAGAAAGCTGAGGTGTGAAAGGCTGATGACAGTGGTCCAGGAAAGGAAACTGGAAGATGAATCCCTTTGTTTGGGATGAAGCTACCTCTAGTGAAAAAGATGGATCTGGCACCGAAAGGGTCCGATTGGAGGGCTGCTGGAGCTCCTACTCAATGTCCTGACCGCACAGTGACAAGAAAAAGCACGGCTGGGATATTAGGGAGGTCAGAACAATGGAGGAACTCCACTGGAGGTGGATTTGCTCTGGACACGATCTGCAGGATCCATGAAGGATGTGCTTTGGCAGATTAGCACGGGTTGCTCAGCACGGGCTTGGAGCAAAAAGGCCACAGGCCATTGGAGGGGCCCAGGTGTGGCCGGACAGAAAAGCAAATGTGCAAAAAGCTGGGACAGCAAAAACAAGGTAGCTGTGAAGAAGGGGAATGGGCTGAGGAGATGGAGGTACCACAGGTCTGGCCATTTAGCAGGCAAAGGTACTCAATGTTAGTGCAGATGTGGCAGTCAAAAAGAAGCTGAAGGGAACGACAGGAGGGCTGCCCTCTAGCTGTGCCCAGGAGGGAGCTGGGTGGGCTTCCCAGCGAAAGACACGTCTCTAGAAGGCTCTGTGCAGGTGCGGATCCACAGGTGTGATGCACAGAGCATAACGATGAGCCAGAGACCAGTTCCGAGCCTGGAACAGAAATGGAAGCCAACACTGGGAATGCACCTCTTGGATCAACCGGACTTCATCCTGCTTTGTGCAACAGGTTTGGAACTGCCCTCAGACTGCAAAGCTGGTCTTTACAGTGGGATTCAGTCTGGCCCAAGGCAGGGCAGACAGCTCCTCCACAGCCTGAGAGATCCCACCCAGCAGCAAAAGGGTCTTCTCATCTAGCCCACTACTGAGTACGAACAGCTGTGCAGGGCACCCGATGCTGCATCTGGATCACAGGAGGAACGGAGCTGGATGCCATCCACCCATGGATGCCGCTTTGTCCTAAATCCCCGGGGGCTGTAGGTGCGTATCAGTGCACAGTTATCAAATATCAGGCAGGATTTCATGCAGGTGTTAAATCAGTGCCAGCTGGTTGAGTGGTAACCCCCAGAAGTAACTTCTTCTGAAGCTTGCCGCTCAGATAGGAATGGAGCCACCAGAGTTCCTCAGATGGCAGTCCTGGGTGGGGAGTGCAGAAGGAGACCACCAGTGAGGTCTAACCCTAACCCTAGCCCCACCTGGCAGTCCAACAAAGCAACCTTAATCTAAAAAAGTAGTCGTCGTCATCATTATCATCATCAATTAATTAATTGCTAGAAAGACACCAAGACAGCATGCAGCAGTCTGACACCATAAAACTTTGAAAGAATAAAAACCAGAATATTAAAATAGAGGAACCCATTAAAATGTCGATAACTGCATAATTTGTAAGTCTAACTTAAAGAGATGTGCCTTCACCTTTTCTCTTAACATGCTATTTACAGCCATCAGCCAGAAATGAAAGGAGTATTTGTGCAGTAAAGGGATCTGTCCCAACAGTGAGGACTTACTACAGGCAGAGGTTTTGCCACTGTTTAGGTGTGTGTGTGTGTGTGTGCGCGCGCGCGCACGCAAGAATAAGTTTTCTTCTTCTCCAGTGGGGGTTATTGCAATGAAAATTAGAAGCAGATCTTTCCCTATACTCACAGACATATTCCTCCAGAACGCACATATTTTTGGAGATCTCAGCCTGTCTACATCTAAAGCTATATTAACTTACTTATTTGAAAAATTGCTAAACATGCCCCAAAGCCTTGGAATTATGTTAAAAGCATTCCAGCAACCTATTGGTTAGAGCCTATAGTGCAAGGACATAAAAGTTCACATCCTGAACCTATTTAACCCTAGTCATTTGAAATTTATATATGCATATGCTTATATGCGTATCAATAGAGACACATCTATAAAGATATACTTCTCCTAATTCTTCCCGAAGAGAAGCAGCATCTGTTAAAGTCCCTAACTAAAGGCTCCTGAGCAAACCGAGCAGCCAAGAAGCAGAGGGTGAGATCTACGCTGAGTAATGCTTATTGCTGACACACTGAGATTCCTAGGCATCTGTTAGTCAAATCAATGGCTAAGCCTAGATCCAAGCCAGAGAGCAGAAGTATCCACAGTGGGAGCACAAAAGAAGCAGGTGTTAGCTGTAGATCCTATTTAATGTGTGGGATTTCTTCATGGTGCTGATTAATTTGTGTACAAATAATCTCGGGCTGCAGGTGAGCAGGGAGGCGGCCAGGTTGGTGCTGACACTGAAGTATTCGTGACGGGCAGCATCTGTGCCTCTTCAAAGCGGGCAAATGGTTACGAAAAGGGCAACTGAGTTGAGCTGCAAGTGCAAAGAGGTGCAGATCAGGGCAACGTTTCCTAATTTCACATCTGGCGACCAACTAGTGATAGAGAACTTGTGGGCCACGATGGGTAGCCAAAAAACATCAATTCGATGCGTAGCAGAAGTGAAAAAAGCACTGTCAGTGCCCAGGATCTAATAAACAAACAAATCCACCAGGGATATCAGATAAATCTGAAGTGGATTCGGATAACTTTGGATTTCTATGAATTCATCCCACAGATTTTGCAGCTCCGAGTCATGAAGAATCTGCAGGATTTTTAAAAAACTTTCCAGAGTTATTTACAAACTGTCATGTGCAGTACAATAGTAAAGAATACAGTTACACATATTTTTTTAACAAAATGCAACTGTTTATACAACCTGTGTTGTGCAATGCTAAGAAAAATATGCAAGATATTAGCTCAGGGCTAAACAAGACATGGCATTCAATGCAGCTAGGAGCTGCACAGATTTCTTTGCTTGTGCGGGAAAGAAAAGACTTGGGCTGAGTGGCACTAGAAGCTGGAGAACCAGTATCCGGACTGTAGCATCCCAGAATTTATAGCCACAGAGCTGTTCTTTGGTCCGAATGGCAGCTTCCTTCCCATGAGGGGCAAGAGGTTTTCTCGGGATGGGGGCACAGGGAAAGCACCAGCTTTGCCACAGGACAGTGAGGTCTTAATAGGAATGGTTATTAGTACTTTAGCTTGGATAGTTTCAAGTCGGTTTGATGCTGTGTGATTAATTACCATTTCCCAATGTGTATTTTTTCTGTATTTTTAAAAGAATGACACACAACCAAATTACATGTTTAATGTAATGCGCATCGTTTAACCCTATAGGAAAGTGGGAGCGCACGGCTGAGTTTATGGTTTGGAGAAAGTTGAGAGAGATTCATTCTAATGCAATGGGATGTGTGGGCAGTGGATCCAGGCCAGGCAAAGAAAGGACCGGTAGCGGCAAAGCTGAATGATGCTGCCTAAGGCATAACTGATCGATGCGACTGGCAGATACAGAATGTGGCCACGACCTCTTGCTTGGGAAGCCTTAAAGGGGACTAGATGTCCGCATGGTAAAGGAAGTCTGAATGGAACCAGATTCAGAGGTGGCATTGCTCTGAACATGGTGGAAAAGAGGCCACTGCCTCCCAGCCCTGCTTGTGGGCTTCTCGGAGGCTGGCCACTGCTGGAGACAGGATGCTGGGCTGGATGGACTCTCAGTGTGGCCAAGGGTCTTCTTCTTAGGTTCTTAAAGTCTTAGCAAAATCCCAGAGGAAGAGAGCTGTGAAGCAGCCACCAAGAACGCCTTTCTGTGTGCCCCTGCTGTCTGGACGTCAAGTGCGGATGGTATCCTGGCCCAAGCATGATGAAATACAACAGGCGGTGGTTTCTCACGAATGTGGAGCCCAAGCTGCTATGGGCTTGATTGGGCAAAACCTGCAACTCAAAAACAAGACAAAGGGCATGGGAAGCAAGTGAGCAAGCTGATGGTCCTGACAGCTCAGACATGGACCGAAGGGAGGCCAGTGTTTGGGGGAGCAAGGATGGAGTGCCCCCGGAAGTGCCAGGGCTCTCAGCAGCTGGCTGAGGCGGCGGCAGGAGCCATGGTCTTTCTCAGTTGGAAAAGCCTTCTTACCACCCAGACAGCTGAGCGCAGGCTTGGTGAAGCTCAAGCAAACTCTGAAAAATCAAAGGGGTGTCCAGCTGAAGCAGCGCCTATGGGCTTGCATCCCCCTACTTTGGGATGGAAAAGGCTGCTGCACTGATGGCAGCGGGGAGGAAATAGGTCTTTGGGGCCCCTGGGGTGCATAAGGCTGTATCCCCCTTCTCTTGCCTAGGCAACTGGATGAGACATGCTCTTGCCAGCAAGACCTTGATCAGCGCAGACACCCTGGCCCCTGCAAATAGGGCCACGGGCAACTCTGGAAGCTTGGCACATGCCCACATGCTTGAGGCACAGAGGTCAGCGTGGTTCTGGAATTGCAGTAGGAAATCCTTTTCATGGGACCTGGGGATCCTGCCTCGGAACCCTTCCATTTTTAATTGCATTTTTCCTGGGCAAAACTGCAGTACAGCTTTCATTAAGCAATTGTCTTTTTCCTGGGTGGTATTCAGCCGTAGGGCTTGAAATGGGTTTCTGTTCCATGGTTAAGCCATTCTGTCATCTTTGGGTCTAACAAAAAGCTAAGCCATGGTTTCGCATCAAAAGCAAGGCCTACAGCAGTGTACCAGGTTTGCACTCTGCCCTGTCCTGCCTTGCTTTCTCCTTCTCCTCATTCATGCATGTATGGAGAAAGAAAGCTTTGTCTTTTGAACTAACTACAGTTCCCTGTGGTGTCTGATCTTGGGGAACTGTGGCTTGTTCTAAAACAGGCTATCAAACCATGGTTTGCTACTAGTTTGTTTTCACTATTCATAGCTAGAACATGTAATGGGTCACTAAAGTTTGGCCGTCAAAGGGAGCTGTAGTTAGTTCCAAAAGTTCTTTAAATTTAAATTAAAGTGTGAAGGACAGCATCCTGCTGGGGCTATTCCTGAGATACAGCTCAGGAATAGCCCAACAGGAATGCATCAGAACTTGGTTTAGGACTGTAGTAAAGGTGCTTGCAAAAGCATTTCCCCACCAGTGCAAAACAGGAAGGACAGAATTAAAGCATCCGTTGAAATCATGATTTAAATGACAAAGAAAAGCACATTTAAATCATTGCTTTCAATCAAGCCCTCATCCTGACGTGTGTATATTTCCTGGCAAGCATGCATTGCAGAAGGAAAACACAGTGGGATGTAACAGACAGGGGCTTTATGTAACCTAAGGGCGTAGTGCAAGACTCCTGGCGAGGGAAGCCACAGGCCTCTGGTGCGGCAGGGTTCAGACTAGACCAGTGGTGCGCCCATGCTGGGCACTGAGCCAGATCACCCATTGGAAGGCTAAGGCCGCAGCCTTGTCCCTGGGCAAAGTGTCCGGCGGGGGAACTGACTCCCAAATCAGCATGGAGGAGGCTGCCCTGCACCGAGGGTCTAAGACTTTCCAGACGCAAGGGATGGCTGTTGCTGCCCCAGATGGTGGTCTCCCAGATGGCCTCTCCCTGCCCTTTGGCTGGCAAAGGGATGGGCTTCCTTTCGTTGACAAGAAGGGCAGCTGCCTTCTGCTGCATCAGACCTGGTCCATCTAGGGCAGCACTGCTGACACCGACTGGCAGCAGCTGCTCCCCAGGGATGCAGGCTGTTCCCTTGCCTTCCCTGGGGATGCTGCCACCCTTTCCATGTGCAGCTGCTGCGGCATCAGAATCAACACACTGCAGAGCTCAGGCATAAGAAAGGAGCATCATTCCACCAGCTGGCACAGCCAGGCATCCCTGGCAACGCACGGTGCTTGATGCCTAGCGCTTAACTTCAGATTGGCACCCATCCCTCCATGATTCTGTTCTCCATATGCAAAGGCAACCTTTACATCAGTGGTCGGTGAATGGCTTTAACATGTTTACTATGAACAATGTCAACTGTTACACGGGGCTATTTTGGAGATGTTTACCAGGATTGTGCCTTTTAAAAGCGACTTAACAGGTCACTGATCCCTTAAAAACCATATATATCCCTCCAGCTTGGCTCAAACCAACGAGCTGGTTTGAGACCGGCTCTCTGCTGAAGTAGAGCCATCTGGTGCCCTGGGCACTGAGGTGTGGGTGCTGAACGTCAGGTGTGTGGTTAGAGACCCAAGCCTTTCGTTCTGCCAGACATTTCCAAAAGCCTGCCAGTCTCCTGCCCTCAGGGTGAAAGTAAGAGGGAGAGGTGCCTTTTAAATGCAGCACAGAAGAAGGGTCTCTCGGCTTTTCCCTGTTTTAAGTGCTTTATGCCAGGAGGAGAAATTTGTATGCACAGAACAAATCAGAGAAAGACTTGCCTCTGGGTGGAGAAAGATACATGTTCGGGAAAATGCTGGACAAGTAACACTCAGGCTACACTCAGGCTATGGATGTATGCAGACATGCACGCACCATCATCTCTGGATAAAAATGCTTTGCAAGTTTTTCAAATAAGCTTGCAAAAATGATTTACCAGACACACTAGCAAGATTCAGGGCATGCCTCCCTCACAGCAACTTCCTTTAACATCCGGAAGAAGTATTTCCCATTTCAGGATGATCACAAAAGTGGCTGATTGTCGCTAAGTGAGCAATTACCTTCCGTCGCTTTACATAAAGATCTGTCCCATTTTTGCTGATAAAAATATGGAGGCTACTCTGGCTTGGTTCTTGCAACACTGGCTACTCTGGCATAGAAATGTTCTAATAATAATAATAATAACAACACAGTGGGAGCAAGTGAGCCCCACGGGGCACAGCGGTGGCTGCGAGAGGCCGGGCAAATGGGAGGTGGAATGTCCTTGTGGACTGAAGGCCAGGCTGGTGTGGGGAGAAAACACATCCGACTGAAGGGAAACGGTGGCAGCAAGGGGGAAAGAAGCCAGTGGCATCTGGCGACGGGATGGGAGAACTGGAAGCCAAAGCTGGCTCCCTGGACTGGGAATGCTGATTCCTGGGTGTCCTCAGGAAGGAACTCTGCCATCAGAGAACTGAGATTCCCACAGCTCTCCAGAAGTTGGTGGTTCCAGGGTATGAAGCATGGGAGTGGTCTGGGAGGGACTGGATCTCAACAGAACGAAGACAAAGAGCCAGTGTGGCGCAGTGGATAAGAGTGTGGGACTGGGACTCAGACGATCCAGGTTCGAGTCCCCGCTCGGCCATGGAGCCCACTGGGTGACTTTGGGCCAGTCACAGACTCTCAGCCCAACCCACCTCACAGGGTTCTTGTTGTGGGGATAAGATGGAGGAGGAGAATGATGCAAGCTGCCCTGAGCCCTTTGTAGGAAAAAGGCAGGCTATAAATCGCAATATAAATACATAAATAATAAATATAAAGAGAAGGAAGACACAACCACATGTCCCCTAAAAGAAGCAGAAGCACAGCTGGAAAGCGGGACTCAGAAGTCTCACTTGGTGAAAGACCATGCCTGGGACAGTGCTGCTCTTTCGAGGTTCTGACCACGGTGGGGGCTGCTTCTCTCTTTCCCCCCTGCATGAACTGCCTTCCCACCTTCTGTGGTGCAGGGGAAGTGGGAGGGAGGAGAGGAAGTGGGAGGAAGGGCAGAACTTCCTCTCTGCGCTCCCCCTGTCCTGCACCAACTGACCCCATAAGAGAAAGAGAAGACAGATGTCTTCTCCTGTGGTGGGGGGTGAGACAGAGAGAGGGGGGAGGAAGGGGGAGAGAGAGAAAGGAGGAGAAGGACTCTGGTGAACGGAAGAGTGATAAGCAATTGGCTCAGAAATTTTCCAAACATCTGTTGGAAGAGTCGAAAAAAGAACCCAAGTCAAGCTGAAGATCTGCCCATCCACAACAATAAGCAGCCTTTCAATCTGAGCATTGCAGATTGAAAGACATTGCAGGCCCTCTCTGAAGTTCTTGTATTGGCACTTCATGGTAAGCCATTCAGTTCTGATAGTTCAGCCCAGCTCCCCCAGCACTGAGGTCCTCGACCAGCCTTCCTTAGCCTCAACGCGCCATGCAAACTTAATTCTGCAGCCCAGGATCCAACTTTGCTTCCTGTTGGCCACAGCACTCCTCTTTCTGGGGAGTCATGAATGGCTGCAATGCTTGCTTGCTATCAAACTCAAGTTTGTCTCTAGGTACAATGGCCCTTAAATTCCATCCTAGTGGGTTCCTACTGACCATGTCCTCATTTTCCAGAAATCTGTCCCAGAAAGCCTAGGAGAGTCCCTTGCTTGGCATTCACCAGTTCCATTGTGATCTGCATTCTTACGGACCGACTGCTGTGAGGATATGAAAATTAGAAACAGAATCCGACCGTTTGATTCTGACTGTAGTGAAAACAATACACCTCCTACTTAAACTGGAGCCAAGTGTGCCAGAATTGAGAGGGCCCTGGAATCTAATTTGCTGGTGTAAAGTCAAGTTGTTTTCCCACAATTCACATACAAAGCAGATCACACAATATGCAGACAACATGACATAAGCAGAAAGCGGAAAGCACTGCCGAAAAGAGTCACAGAATCACAGAATAGTAGAGGCCGTCAGTCCAACCCCTGCTCAATGCAGGACCAAAACTGCACCCAATTTTGGTGCCCTGTGAATAAAGTTGCACCAAACAGCTCAAGCAAGTGAATCAAACTGCAGGGTAGTAAGGAAGGCTAAAGTCCCTTTTCCCAGCTCAGCTTAGCAGATAGCATGTTCTTGACCTAAACTTGTGACACACATTTCTGCTCATTGACCATGGGAAGGGCTTCATTAGTAGCTTTTTATGGACCACTCCCCCTGAGCAAAAATCTGATCACAAAATGCAGCTAACAGCTGCAAACAGAACCAAAAGAAAACAAACATCTTTTCCCAAAAGGGCAAAGACACTTTCGACAGCATCCTCCTACGCAACCGCTTTCTACAGGGAGATGATGCCAGCAGGCGAAACGTTTCCTGATCTACTCAGGCCTTGCTACTTGCTTCTCGTGTAGTGAACCAAAGTACAAACACGTGGAATAAAATGATTGCGGATTCTTGTGATCTCACGGGTTGCACCTCAGTTTCAACAAGTTTTGGGGAACTGTATAAGGAGGGAAGAATGAAGGGATGGTTCTCTTTGTGACTGCAACCCCCTGAAAGACAATTCATCATGCCCGTGCACTGCAAATGCTGGTACAGAGACACAAATCCTTGAAGAGAAGTTTTATGGCTCTGAAAAATACAGGCACCAGAAATGCCAGTATGCTATAAAGAGGGCTGCATGTATTTTATATCAAGCCATTTTAACTGTCAACATCTTGTTTTTTCCTGCAGCCCAAACATATTTGTTTATTTATTTATTTAGGGAACTTCTATGCCGTAGCCTCGGGGCGGCTTTTCAGACTTTACTCATATTGCTTCCCTTAAGGAAGAAGCACTTTGGAATTGGCCGGAAGACCCGACTCCAGTTGGAAGTGGCCTTTCACAGGAAGGCTGAACTGCAGCTTGCAGATTAATTTCTAGTTTTGGAGGGTCCATGGATATTTTTTGAAATACTGGAATGTTTTCATCCAAATTGTTCTATGGAGTTTTTTCTCATCCTTTATTTTTTTACATTCACAATTTTTAAAAATATATCATGCTTCAATTATTTCAACTGCAAAGAATGAAAGAAGACATCATTTTAACTGCAAAGATTTGAGCAGCAATAATCAGAGGTGTGAACTGGGCATTTCACCTAGTCTGCACAATAAACTGTAGTCAACGTGTTGCAGTTTGCGTTGGGGTGACGGGGTCTGTGTGTGACATAACAAGACCAGTCCCATTCATGTCCCTCAGGTAAGAGCTTGACCTGTCCACAAGGAGGCCAGGGAACCCTGACCCTCTCTGGTCGAGGCAGAGGTGCAAGTTACAAAGCAGGACGTAAGCCGAAGGAGCGGAGCTTAGAGAGCAAGGAGGAACCCATGAAGGGGCGCTGCACATCTCAGCATGCTTGTGGAAATATAACTTGAAGTGCCAGATGCAACACAGGTGGAAAAGTGTCAGGCCAGAATGCAAAAGGGGGGGGGACGTTTTGGACCCGTTACTTTCAGGTCGCGCTGGGGAAGCAGACGGGGAGAACTCAGAGCAGCTCCTTACCTGGCAAGGCCTTTGCCCACTTCACCACGTGCACCAGCTGCCTCTCCCCGAGCTCGTTCAAGCTGGTCAGGAGGGCGGCGAAGGAGTCGGGCTGGTTGTTGTCGTGGCCCGCACAAACCATGCCGGGCTCGATCGCTTCCAGGACGTTGAGGAAGATGGGCTGGCAATCCAGGGTCTCAAGGTGGACCATCGACATCTTTGGGGATTGCTCCTCCGTGGGGCTTGATGGGCCAGCGGCCTCCCCTTCCTCTTGCAACTTCAGGTTACCCAATTTCTTCAACTTGCGAGCTGAAAAGAAGACGGGAATCACTCAGGGCGCTTTGCTCACTATAGGTTGGCGGGGGGCCCTTGACAGGATGGGCAGGATGTGGCAGGTGGAGAAAAGCTCCTCGAAAGCCCATGCAGATCCCCAGAGCCTGCGGCCAGCACGGAACGCGTGCTCCGGCCAGCTGCCACGGCGGCTTCAGGAGCCGCACGGGCCACGCCCAGATGCTTGGGCTCCGTGTGCCACTGGCTGCGAGAGCGTGGGAGGCAGGGTGGGCAGGGTTTCTTGCAGCTACCATGCCCTCGAGCGGCTATGTGGACGCACTTTGGGCAGCCAGCGCACCCTCCCTGCCTGCAGAACAGATGCCTTTTCATCGCCACCTCGGCGCGGGATTTTTGCCAGCCGTGGCGGCCACCGATGGAAGCTAGGGACATCAGCAAGGATTGTTCCAGGGACTTTCCACAGCAGAGGCAGCAGAACTTGGAAGGTGACAGGGTGGGGAATGGCCTTCCTGCCCCAGGTATGACTGTCGTGGCCTCTGACTGCTGTGGCAAAGAAGTGGTGGGATTAGCAGGACCTGCAACCTGGTGTCGCAAGGCTCTTTCTAATGCTATTATGGAAACCAGCTAGAAATGGGTGCAGAAGGCATTTTTGCTGGTATCAGCTTCGGCGCCAGTGTGCATTAAGAAGGTTTGACTCACGGCAAGCAAACAGTAACTGCAGAGATGAACACATTAGACCCTTCTGTGCAGCTTGTAGGTCTCAGTGACCTGGTTCACTTGACCAAAAGGAAGAAAAAAAAAAAGCAGAAACAAAACAAAAACAAAGATATGAGCTTGGGCAGCGAGCCATCCCTGGCTTTTGCGATTTCCAGACCCATCCCGGGTTACCCCAGTGGCTTGATTTTTCCAATCAAAGCACCCAGGAATCCATGAGGAGTTCTACTCCTAGTGGGTTGCCATGTTGCCCACAAGCGGCTGGCCAGTTCTGCTGAGGGTTTCACCCTTGACCAGCAACTTTCGTAGAAGACTGGCAAAAGCCACTCGGCCGCCACCGGTGCCACCCACCCCGCAAGGGCCCCAGCAGCAGCAGGAGGGGCTGGAACGCTCCCCGCCCACATGATCCCCAAGCATTTTCTGTGCCTTCAGTGTAGTTCCAACTTTTATTTCATTGTATTAATTTGATTTTGGAGATCACGAAAGCTGCCCTTTGCCATTGCACTGTGACTGTTCGGGGCAGCCCCTTCCGAATGCCCAAGGCATGGCCAGCAGAAACATTCTTTTTTAAAAATACTGTTTTGCATGACATCTTTTGTACATATCTTAAGGTTATTTTTCTAAAGTTGCAATTGTGCGATTGTAAAGGTTCACAGTTGTGCAACTATGGTGCTCTGAAGCCTCGGTAGTGGCAGTGCCTGGGGGCGAAGTCTGCTGCAAGGTGAAGCAGGTAGAAAGAAAGCCAGTATGTTTCCCCCCTACTCTTTGGTTTGTCTCGACAGTTGCTGTAAGGCAAGATGTCAAGAGAAGCCAGTGGCACGATGGATTTTTGCCAGCGAAAGGGGTTTTGGGTTAGCGTTTCTCTCCCCATTGCAGCAAGAGCCTCATGATCCCCCATGGATGGGCTTTTTAAGGAAAAGCAGCTGCCCGAACTCTGGGCTGCGCTGAGGAGGCCTCTGCATGTCCCAGCCAGTAGATACTGCGTGCAGGGAGGCAGGGAGAGAGTTTGCACTTCTGCACTTTTCAGAGCCCCTGGTGGTTCAAGACGCGCATCCTCGTGGGGATTAAAGGTGAGGGGTGGGGGGAGATGAGGCTCTCCCTTTTGAAGGGAACAGCAGCCTGATTTCACGATTATTGAAGGGAAAAATGCAGTGCGAACAGCTGTGGGGAGCCAAACCTGGCTTGCTATCCCAGCAAGGAAGAGGGAGAGACGATGCAGTCCTCCCACAGCGTCCTCTGGGATACCACCTGGAGGACCGAGAGAGGTGGGGAGGAAGGGAGCGAACGGCCCGCCATCAGCCTGATTGCCTTCGGGACCACGGTGCGTTGTTCGCGGCTTGCCAGGGAGGGCTGACATGACCTGCCCATTGAGTTGTGAACGGCAAAACTCAGTGCTGCATTAGAAAACAGGCCACTCACAAATAGAAATGTGAGCGGGGAAATGACACCACTGTGCTTGGCCGGGCATTTGTGTCCTGGAGACCTGCAAGAACGGGGAAGTCTTTCAAGTGCGTCTCTCGCTGAGCTCTGCGAAAAGCAAGGGATCCTTTTTGCCAGAAAGTGCCTCAGAACTGCGAAGGTTTACTTCGAGGGGGATTTAAGCAGATTCCCTGTTCCTAGCAGATGGCAACCTTCACGTAAAGACCTTGCATCAGGTTACACTGGCCATGAACAAAACTCTAGGACATCTATTATTACAGCTCTCTAATTCTCTGAAATGGACTGTTTACCACACACGTTTATTTATTGATTGATTTGGTTCCACTTCTTGGGGTGCTCTTCATAGGGCTGCCCTTGAAAATAATCCGGATGATTAAGTGGGTGCAGAATGTGGGAACAGTCCCTTCAGAATTGGCATCCTCATCACCATAAAGCGTACAGAACCCAGTTGTGTTATTTGAGACAGTAAAGCCTTTTATTTCTCCTCAACTTCTTTCTCCCCCATATCAACAATCAGCCTGGAAGAAAATTAATATGAAAAGCAGGGACAGGATGGAAAGGAATCCTGATTGCTTGACTTGAACGAGAGAAGCATAAAATGAAATCTGTTGTCCTTGGGGTTTTGGCTCCCTACATTAAATGATACTTATCTGAAACTTCCTTTGGCCATAATGAGAAAAATAAGCCTCCAAACGTAAAAATGTCAAATCAAAGAGCAGCTGCGTAAATCAGTGCAAAAGCTGGTCTTTAAATAATATGCTTTGGATGATCTACAGTAAGAGCAATTAAGGGAGGCCTGCTCTGTAAAAATGGGAACATGGCAGTAAAAGCAAGAGCGAGTCGGCTTGGAAAAACAAGCGCGAAGTGCAGGGCGACATCTCCTGGCATTATTTGTGTGTGGGAGGGAGAGGGGAGGATGGCTGAGAGCGGCCCAGTCATCTTGGACTCCCGCAAAGGCACGGTGGCAGCCACAGAACCACTTCCCCAGCACCCGAGTGGGTTGCTTCACTTAACCTGGGGGCAGCGTCTTCTTGTGCCCCACTGTCAGCGGGGAGCAGCGGGTCCCCTTTCCCGAAGGCAGCAATGGCTGGCTCCGTTTTGGCGCAATGGAGAGGGCCAGGAGGCCGGTGACAAATGATAAACGGAAGTCCACAAAAGGGCAAGCGCGGCAGGGTGAACAGGATTCCTGGACACTTTGGTGGCCGGTGGCACCTGAGCATTTACAGAGGCTCTCAGTGCTGTGAAGACTCACCTTCCATTTCCTAGAAAACCTACACATGCCCCAAACTTGGGGAAGCCAACATGCAGAGTGCAGCCCTTAGATCAGCCATCCCTAACCCGGTGTTCCCAGATGTTCTGGACCTCAGCTCCCCTCAGCCCCACCCAACATAGCCCATGCTGGGAATACTGGGAGCTGTAGCCCAAAACGTCTGGAAGGCACCACGCTGGGGAAAACTTCCTTAGAAAAAAACCAGTCATATTTTATCGTTTCTTATTATGACACATTTATGCCACCCTTTTGCACGAGGCCAGCTCAGGATGCAAATTTAATTAATAACATACAGAAATGTGGTCTAATATGATGTGTGGTAAGAATACTAAAGCTATACTCCTGGAAACCTATAAAATCACTAGTCTAACAAACTAGCTAGAATGCCTGGGGAAACGAATAGGTTTGCTAAGGTGCTGAAAGGAAAGTACCAGCCGTGCCAGTCACAGCTGCACACCAGAGGTAGCTCCTTCCCTGGGCATCACCCAACGCACTGCGGTCCCCGGAGAAGCGTCTCCCAGGGCTGCTACAAAGCCCAGGCCAGATCTGAGGACCAGGGAGAGGCGCCCCTGCAGGGATTCGGGCCCCAAACTGTTCAGAGGCTTCAGGGGAAGTGCCGGCAGCACGAATCCAGCCCCTTGAGCGGCACGATCACACACGGCTCCCCCACTTGCATTCCTGGCCACCACGTCCCGCAAGCGGTGAGGCTTCTGAGTAGCTCAGTGACCTGATTGCGCCAGGCATGCCCCGCATGAATCACAGTGCACCGGTTCCACATGCGGGGTGACCAAAGCTTGAGCCACTGTGCCCAGGGCATCCCATCTCTTCCCTCCTGGCGGAGGCCTTCTGGATCTCAGACGGCCACCGGGGGTCAAGCAGCACCCCACAGCTATGTGCCTGCTCTTTCAGCCGGGTTGGGAGCCCATCCAGCACAGGCAGCCTTCCAGTTCGTGGATGTGGGAACCATCAACTGCAGGCGTTCTCTCTGGCTACCCTCAGCTCGTTGGCCCTCCTTCAGCCTGCCACTGAATCCAGACACCAACCCAGCACCTGCAGCCGCACCTGGCTCTAAGGGCATGAAGGAATACAGCCGAGTTGCTGCTTCGACCACAGCTGGTCCCCACGTATCATAAAAAGAAACCGGGTTACACAAGCATTGGCAATGGCCATTGGAGAATGTCTAAAAACGCAGCAGGACTTATTGGAACCAATATGAGTGAAAGGTGGGCCGAGTGCTTGCCAAACCTTAAGAGTGCTTGCGCATTGTATCCTTCCTTCTTCATGCTTGTGTTGTACTTGACAAAACTGGTTTCCTTGGAGGAAAAACCACCCCGAAACTGCAGACTGGGCAAGAAGGATGCTAGCCAGAGATTCTGTTCCAACCACAGAAGTGTCAACCACCAGTTTCAGTCTGCCATTGATTACCCTTTAAATGTCTGCATTGTTTTAGGCCACAGAGTCTCTTCAGGCTTAAATGGAAAACAAGAACTCCAGCTGGTAAATCCTTAAGACAAATGCACAAAGGGACATTTGGCATTTACAGAGGCGCTCACTACATAAACGCAAGGCCAACTGTCAACCTTTGCACGCACAATTCTGTGGGGATGAGAAGGGCATCAGATCATATGCGCTTTGCAGGCACATCGCAGATGCTAGCGCGAAGGAACCCCCTCCACAGGTTTGGCAGATGCCGTTTTGCACCCCAGGCCAGGAGCAGCTGGTGGGAGTCAGGGCAGGTAGAACAGACAGCGGAGACTACGGCGGGGGGGGGGGGGGAGTTACCAGGATTGTAATGCCAGGTTCACTGGCATCTCCCAACCAGTCGTCCATGTACTGTTTCTCTCAGTATGCCCTTGGTTTCCTCAGACCACCCACATCGTGGCTTTCCCCCTTGTACCATCATTAAGGCAAAGGTAAAGGTTTCCCCTTGACGTGAAGTCAGTCATACCTGACTCCAGGGGGTGGTGCTCATCTCCGTTTCCTGGCCGAGGGAGCCAGCGCTTGTCCACAGACAGTCTCCGTGGTCGTGTGGCCGGCATGGCTAAACACCGAGGTGCACGGAATGCTGTTACCTGCCCACCAAAGTGGCACCTTTTTATCTACCTGCATTTGCATGCTTTCGAACTACGGGGTTGGCAGGAGCTGGGGCGGAGCAACGGGAACTCACCCCGTTGTGCAGATTCAAACCGGCGACCTTTCGATCAACCAGCCCAGCAGCACAGCGGCTTAAACCACCTGCATCCCATCACCCATCATTAGAATGAGCTAAACTGGTGGTACTGTCCTAGAGCTTTTAGTAGGCTTGTGAGGAAAAGGGCTTCAGCAAAACAGTTTCTGTTTCTCTCCTTCTAAATTGTTGAACTCATTTATTTGTTATGCAGTTCTATTTCAGACATTTTGTAAAGAAATTTTCAACCACCATGAAAGGATGTTAGATTGAGAGAGGGAGAATGGACCTCCTTTCTAAGCAGGCTTTTGAACACAGAATTCCCAGCACCAAGCACTTTTGCTCCTGCTACACCACAGCTTTCAGCACACTCAAAAGCATAGATTCAGTGTGTGTGTGAGAGAAAGAAAGTGTGCACACATGTGAAAATCAATCAATCAGTCCCAGTAAATAGTTTGGCTAGAACATCCTGATGTGCTAAGTTTGCACGGGGTTCATTGCTTTCCAGACAGAAAAATGTCAACGTGCCACGTCTACAGCCTGGAAGGGTTCTGATGGCTCATTCTGCTGCCTATGTCAATCAGGTCATTATAACTTTATATAAATATTCTAAATAAACAAACATATGTTCTTGCCAGGATTACAGAACAAGAAGTGAACCTTTGGTGGCCTTCCCATGACATGTGCTTTTCTGGACTCTATGAACTCCTCAACCGTGACCCAAAATGATCCTGCAAGCAGGGCGCTGATTTCACTAGTCGGGAACCCATCCACTGCAACGCCCTCTCTACACAATCGGTTCCCTCTTTCAGGCATCTGCCTCCCTTAGTTGCCTGTCCAGGCCGGTTCCCTGACATCAGCCTGCTGTGTATGCAGAGTGAGTCCCCAGGATCAGTGCTACACAGTGCGACCTTTTCTCAAAGCAGTGGTCCCATGTTGTGGCTCAAGGCCAAAATGAGCCCCCCAAAGCCATAGCCATGCCCCAGGACAGTGGTTTGCCATGATGTTTGAAGTATATATTTAAAGAGGAAACTAGGTACACACAGCAACATGGAGCTCAGGAGTGGTTCTACAGGCCTTCGACTTTTAACAAATCCTTATACTCATATGGGAGGTCATTTTAGTGGAACCGAAGGCAAGGCATTCTACTGCCAGTTCTGCTCACCCCACCCTTTCCCATTTAGATTAGCATAGCTGCTCCCGGTTCTGTTTTTCTATGACTTGGATTCCTACTAACATTAGCCAAAGTCTTGATCACGGATGGGAAAAGATGAGGCCCTTTTATGTGCACCCAAGAGAAGAATTTTGTTGACCCTAACAGAGATTCTCAAGAAAGCACGTATGTGTGCATGAATGCCAGGGAGAGAGGCTGAGAATAGGGGAGATGAGGATATGAGATGAACTGTTTTGATCATCTCTGGAAACAGTGGCGGGGGAGAGTCGCCATCCTCATAATTCACATTCTGCCCTTCCATCTGCTCACTGAGGCACAAAACTTGCCACAGGCTGAAAAATAGCAGCAGCTCGATATGATTGCTTCAGTCCTGCATGGACTCTGATGAAACTGAAAATATGGCCACCGGGCCCTTGGACGGAGGGAATGGCAGGTTAGGAACGAAGAGCCCTGCAAAAGCTCTAGTTGGGCAAACAGAAGTTTTGGCTGTGCCCTGGCGAGGCTGTAACACAGGAAGGATCGGCAGATCTAAAACTGGAAAGTTCTGTTTCAGAGGGCTCTCTCTGCCAGAGGGTGGAAGGCCATTACTCATTTTGAGTGCTTTCTGAAGCAAACGCAAAATGTGCCTGGCGTGGTGATGGGCAAAGATCACCCTTGGCTGCAGCCAACGCCTCCTTGGATCCCTTGACAATGTGGGCAAAGAGCCCTCGGTCCAGGCAGAAAAGGTGCTTCTGCTGTGAGTAATGCCATCTTCCATGGTCCTAGTTTGGAAACAAGGCCATGTCCAGGCTGCTCGCCTGCCTGCCCTGGATGTGACAAGAATCTAAGATGGCGGTGCACCTTGGGTGGGAGCAACTGACAGAACTCAGCACACTAAAGACTTTCACAGCTGGCTCATTTAGTGAAGAAATTCCCCGATCCACCAGGTATTCTGCAGAGGAGGTCCAGAGATGGTCCAGAGGGGGTGAGTAAGGCAAGCTGCAGCCTGGCAGCTTGGCTGTCGGCTGCCAGCACACCCCCCCCCCCCCACCACTTCATCTTGCCCACCTTTTCCTCCTTGGCGAAACTGCTGGATAGGAAGTCTGCAGGCAGCTCTCCCCCACTCCTTGCTGCACCCGCATTCAATGGATCTCAGTTCTTGAGTCACAGCAAGCTAAACCCACAATGAAGTGCTGACAGACAGACCGATGGAGGGAGGGAGGGAGGGAGGGAGGGAGGGAGGGAGGGGCACTATTTTGTGCCCAAACACAGAACCTGTGTGTTTCTTCCTTACCCGCCAAATCAAAATCTCTTCGCTTCAAATCATCCTCTTCCTCTGCCTCCGTGAGCAAGCCAACCTCTCCAGCTTTGCCCATCAAACCGTGCATCACGGCACTGGTGACCAATGATAATCGGTTCACTGTGACCAGCCAGCCACTGAAGCATCCCATGGTGTGGCTGGGGCCACAGTCCGGAGGCAGAGCACCTCCTCTCTGTGCGGTTCCCAGTTCTGCTCCCAGCACCTCTAGGAAAACGGGGTACCAGACACCCTGCCAAGTCACTGCGGCTCACCAGTGTCAACAACAGTGGGCTATACTGCCCAGTGGTCTCTCTGAGTATACAGCAGGTTCCTGTGTTTCTATTTATGGGTGCATTTCTCTCTGGGGTGCAGAAGAAGTGAGAAGTGTGTGGTGTGGGAGAGAGAGAGAGAGAGAGAGGGGAAGGAACTTGTGGAGGGATCACAAATAGCATACTATTAAGCACAAATTCAAGCACGCATTTTCACAACTACTTCTAAGCCAACGTTAAAGACAAAGATATAATAGGCCCGGCAAAAAGGGTTAGAGTGACCTGGAAGGAAGGATGCGTGCACACCCATTAAGAACACTTCTTTCGGCAGTTTGTCCCAAGGAGAGACAGAAGCCTGTGCAGCCGCAGGTGGAAGGCAGAGCCAAGAAGCTGCAGGCGGCAGAACCAGGGCAGCAGGGGAGAGAGGCAAACTGGCCCTGGGATCGCATCACGCCGGCACAGCAGAGGTCTGTGGGGGGACTCGGTGCGCTCAGCATAACAGAGGCACCCTCCTTTCAGTCCTCCCCTGCAAAACTGCCTCTTTGTAAGGCAAAAGCGGGCAATGTGTGACCCTGGAGAAGTTTGGGCCTACAACTCCCATCAACCCTCGGCACTGACTATGCTGTTTAGGGTGTAAGAGACCCATTGCATCCCTGAAGTGACAGCCTGATGGGAGTTGTAGCCAAAGCAGTGGTTGCTTCATGTGGTTCATGCTGATCATACGCCAGCAGGTTTTCCTGTCTGCCCTCTTTATCAGGACCCATTCCCAGCCACTGAGGGGCATTTATTCCCACCTCCTGGCAATGTGGCCAATGGGGGGTGGGGGGGGCAGAAGCAATAATGGACACCTGTGCCTGGGGAGTGGGCCCTGGGTTCCGAGTCTCCTTGCTCAACACCGTGCCAGCACCGGGCCGGTGGCGCTAGGCATCTCTTGTGCTCCAGGTGTGCTCTCCCGGGAGCACTGGGATACAGCTCCTTCCCCGCAGGAGATGGTAAAATGAACATTTAAAAAGCCAACAGAGAGCAAGCAAGGAAGGAAAAGGTGGAGACAGAAACCTGCGGCACCTCTGAAGCAACAGCTTGGAGGTCCTTAACAGCCCATTACTCTGAACACCAGGCAATGCCATGTCTTCCCACCTTAACCCACTTGACAGGTGAGGCAGAACCACCTGCGCATGTCTGGATGTCACTCCTGCAGGCTGACTTCCCCCTGGCAGGCAGTGTAACCGAATAGCAAGACAGACCTTGAAAGCTAATCCCCTGGCGGGTCAGAAAAGCCACGCTTCTGTTGCTCTGACTCCCTGCTGGCCCTGCGTCTCACTCCAGTCCTGAACAAGCAGCAGAATTCACCTGTGGCCCTTCCTCTCTTGCTGGGCTGTCGTGGTGCAGCTTGCCAAAGGCCTCACCAGCTGCTATCAGAGCAAGGCATTTGGGCAGGGCGGTGACTGCTCCAGCAGAGATGGCAGGGACTGTGAGAGGAGGAGGTGGAGGTGGGGGTGGTGGAGGAAAGCTTTGCTCAGTGGTGCCGGGGGTAAGAACGCGAAAAAGCCGAGCACGTCTCTTGGCTTGAGGGGGAACGTGATGGAACATTTCCCCATTCGCTTCTTCCTCAAATGTATTTCTGAGGACCCCCCAATCCTACAGCATGCTCAGCCACAAAGAACAGGGCACTATCACGTGTGTGAATGTGTCCACCAGATATTAATGGAGGATCCTACAACTCCCCGTGGGTGGCATTTCATGCTGCCAGGCGCTTTTGCTGCTCCTGCGCTGTGGCTAGTCCGACTGGTAACTCTCTTTCATCGGCTGCTCATCACACGGCAGTTTTGTCCAGTTGGGTCCCGTGTATATTTAAATCCTCCACAGAAACTTCCAATGGAAATTCAGAACTGCCACTGATGATTCATCACCAGACATTGTTCTGAAAATACCAGCACTGAAAATATAAAGGCTGTTTGAGGCAGAAATGAGGTACAAAACAAGTTATTTTTGTGCACTGAGTTTTGTTTTTGCTTTACTTTCTCATTTGCCAAAGTAGCCCATAAAAATAATGAAGTGGGTCCTTTGGTGGAGGCAAGCCTGAGCCAGGAAGCAGCTTCAGAAAGAACCTGAGAACGTGTAAGAAGGTTTTCAAACAAATCTGTAAAATGCCAGTGCCAAGTAGGCAGTGGGTTTTGCAAGGCATCGCCTGCTTTGTTTCCTGCACATAAGACTATGTCCAAGAAAGGAGGTTACTGCATGCACAGCACCCTCTGTCATTTGGGGAGGAAGAATAGAAAAGACTCTTTTTATTAAGTGTTGCTGGATTTAAAAGAGCTCAAATAAAAGGAAAGAATGCTTCCTGAAAGACAAACCTTATTTTAAAAAATCCTTGGTTTGGGGTGGGTTATGCAACAAAACAGTCTCTGAGCCCTACCCTTCACCTCTGCTTTGACAGTCCTGGGAAGCTGACAGCATGCCTGTGATGTCGAGTCTGGAGTCCGCAGGCCATGCCGGTGTTAGCTCAGCAGCCACGGAAAGACGGCACTGAAGGCATCTATTTCGGGGTGCTTTGCAATATGGCAACTGTGCGCAGCTGTCCTGGGGAACAGCCACCCAAACAGCGAGCCCCACGGATGTCCCTCGTCCCCCTTTAAATGGATTCTGCATGCTACGGATGTCCCAAACGAGATGGGCTTCAGTGCAGCACACTACATAGCCCCTGGTCCACATAGGCCTCACCACACAAGGAAATGCTTTGTATGAGCACAATGGGTGCTCCCCCCCAGGAGATGCCCTGCATGTCGCATCCTCGTCACGTCCCCCGGTCCCTCCAGCACTGCACCCGGATGCGTTCTGTGAGCTCAAGAATGCCTCCACGTCACCAGCCACCAACTGCACACCTGGTTTTCCTTTCACCTTCTGCATTATTATGAGCAAGCAGAACTCACAGGACCCTTTCTTTGAGAGGATACGATCAGATTTCTAGCCCAGGGGTCCATGGGAGGGTTGCACTGGGCTCTGGGCCTAAGCTGCTAATGGTCACCAACTGGTGCTCTAGGATTAATACTTCTAATCCTAATCTTTGAGAAGCACCCAGGGAATGTTGGTTTTTGGGTGCCCTAGAAGGAAGGAAGGAAGGAAGGAAGGAAGGAAGGAAGGAAGGAAGGAAGGAAGGAAGGAAGGAAGGAAGGAAGGGACATCTTGCATGAATATTCCCTCTGCAGAATCTGAGTTAGAAACACACCATTTCCGTCCAGGAAGGAAGACTTTCTGGAAATGGCCCAAGCTCTGCTACTTTCCAAGCCATTCTGCAAAGAGCATGAGGAATGCCTTGGAAATGGGAAGAGAGAGTTGACAAGGCCTCTGGGACTAAGTGCATGGAGCTTGCTTTGAGGGCAAACTGATTCCACATTCCACAATCCATTCCAGGGTTTTGGCAGAACTGGAAAGATTCATTCCTGAAACTTTCCAGAAAGCAACCAAGAGCCTTGGCAAACAATCCAGCCCAGAAAGTCACTGGTCCTTTGCCCTCATGGGCTCCCAATGCCCCACAGAAGAGAGCAGTAACAGAAAATCCCAGGGGTGTGAATGTTCTCCAGTCCCTCTGCAAACAACAGCTGCTTGGGAGTTACAGGAGGAGCAGGGTGACCTGGAAATAGCATAAACCAATCACAGCAGCTGCGGCAGAAACCCTCGCGGCTCTTTAGACCCGTTGCCAACATTCTAACTCTGGCAAGCAGCGGAGGCATGGCCGTACCTTTCCTCTCGCTTCAAGCCACCTCGCATGTGATGTTCCAAATGGCGTTTGCGCTGGCCTTGTGGGAGCAGGCATTTGGGTAACTGGCATGCACTTACCCATTAATTCCAGGCAATTATAGGAAAAGCTCTGCCTCCCGCTCACCAGCCTGATGAGACGGACAGCATTCTGCTCACCAACTGTCCCCCTCTAAAGGGCTTGTGGTCTGATGGCGTGGCAGCATCTAAATGCTGGAGTTGCTGGAGGAGCAGCTGCGAAAGGTGCGGGGTGGGCTGGAGGAGCGGAGGCGAAGCCCAGGCTCTCCAAAGCAGCTGAAGCCCGTTCCCACCAGAGCCCCTGACTCCACCCATGCTGACGATGCGCTCCAGAGGGCAGCGGGTCAGAGAGGCTGGCAGCTCGCAGAGGTGAGCCGTAGGGTGACCTTCAGAGCCAACCCTCCGAAAGGCCCCTGGGCTGTCTCAGGGCGTGGTGTGGCTAGAGGACTCCCACAAGAAGGGGAGCAGCAGGTCTGCCGAGCAGACTGGGGTGCACGGAGAGAACAGCCCCGGCTCTGCTGCGTTCGCCCAGTGCACCTCCTGGCAGCCTTTTGCACGATGCCCTGGCGCGGCAGCGGTCTGTGTGCATGAGCAGAAAGGCGTCTCCAGCTGTCCCTCTGCTCCCGTTCAGGAGGTGAGGATGGGCAACCCCTTTGGCTGGTGTTGCTCTAGGACCGTGATGAACCCACGGCCCGCGGGCCACGCAGAGCCCTCTCTGTCGGCACGTGGGCCAGGTCGCCCCCGCAGCCGAGCGTCGGGTAACAGCGCGCGTAGGGGCCGTGCGCACGCTCGGAAAGGAGTAGCGGCGCCAGGCGATGACGTCACATGCCGCGACTCTTGAGCCACGACTCGCCCGAGCTTTCGCATGGCTGGTCAGTGCGCTGCCAAGGATATAGATATATATATATATATATTTGCTTGGACTGGCTGTGAGTTGCTTTTCCTAAACGAAAACCTCAGTTTTCAGGTTTCGTTGCAGTGTTGGCACTTTGCGATAAATAAGGGGTTCTGGGTTGCAGTTTGGGCACTCGGCCTCTAACAGGTTTGCCATCGCTGCTTGAGGAGAAGGGCAAGGCAAAGCAGTGTCACTTTTGGCTGCAGGGAGTGGCCTGCCAGCTGGGAAAGGCCTCAGGCCAAAACTTCCAGAGGACCCTCCTACTGCTCAGAGCACCGCTCCTCTGCGAGAGGAAGACCTGCATCTCTCAGCGGAAGCTACTCCAGCCGGACATGTGAGAAATGGTCTATGCCAGCTCAGGTAGGCAAGATATGGCCTTTCCAGACAACCACATGCCCTTCTTTCTTTGTAGAGACGCCAACACGAATGAGATGGTGGGGCTGGCATGGGTTGGACCACTCCTTTGGTTCAACTGGCACTGAGAAAGTGAACAGATTAGTGTGTTTGATGAACTAAGTCTTAGAGCAGCCACAGTGAACCCTTTTCATGTCTTTCCAGGTTGCAAACCCAAATTGGAGAGGCAGCATCCAGCAAACCAAACACAGCTGGAACAAGCAGAGCCCAGTTTCTTGAATCCTGACCATACACATTCCACATTGTCTAGGTTTCGAAGCACAAATTCCCAGTGCAGTCTAATCCCAATGTTTGCTCAAACAGAGCATTGCCCAATGCTGGTTACTTTGAATTTTTGGCTATCCTGTTCATTCAGAGGGTTGCAATCCCCTGCATTTGTTTTGACACAGTTACGAGGGCTGCTCCACGGGGGCGGGGGTGTGTGAAATGGGGTTGTGGTCTATGTGGACAAACCGGAGGAGCATGAAAGCGCTTCTACAACATGTTCTGATGCCAATGCACCAGAAGACCTTCCATGCCAAGCTACCCAGTTTGGTCTTTGCTTAATAAAGATCAAAGTATTTGATTGCCAGGGATGTTGCAAGTCATTGACAGTCAACATCTGTGCAATACTACGACATAAGAAGCTCTTTGGGTGGAATTATCTCACTGATTGAGTCCTGCTGAAGAAAATTAATCGGTAGCTGAAATATTTCCCATGCAATCCTACGCATGGCTACTTGGAAAAACTTCTGGGTAACACATTTAGGACCGAACATGTAATGCCTCCAATGAGAAAGCAACACTAACAGTTTTCTTGACAACTCAGGGGGGGCTGCAGCAGTGAAGGTGATTCAATGCCACGGAGGCAGAATAGGGCTAATATTCTAGTGAGCTGCTCTTTCACAATTCGGAGCTGATGCATCGTTAAGAAATAGGGACACACACCTCTGTTGCGTCTTACATGGGAAGCCCCTATCCTTTTCTCTGACTCGCATTTGTGGATAGAAGTTCACTGAGCAGCTAGAGGTTTGCACAACTGGAAGGTGCACAGATTGCTGGGAGCAAGGTAGGGAGTCACTGCAATTGGCAGCGAAAGTGAGAGGAGAGAAAATAAGAAAGCAGAGCGGCAAAGCAGGGAAGACCAGAGAAAACGCGTGCATGGCTCTGCATGAGCAAGAGGCCTCCGTGTTGCTTTTCTCGCTTCCACAAAGCTGCCCAGCCAGCGAAAGGGGTTTCAGGACATGCCTGCGCAGCCCGTTGACAGCACCTGCCAACAACTTGTTAACACAGAAAGCACCACGCAGAAGGAAGTGTCGGGCTGAACCAGGCCTTATTTTGGGAAGGGCAGCTCCACATTCGCCCTCGCGGAGCACCTTGCGGCCGTGTGTGAGCAGGCGCGGACTGAGCAGTGGGCATTGTGCCCCGCCAAGGCGCCTGCCACCAGTCTTTGCCCAGGACTGATTCACTCCTGGCTTTGAGGCTGGGTGAGGGGGGAATCAAATATGTATATTGAACAATGTTCCCATGAGAAAAGGCTGGTCTTCTGATGGTAGAACATCTCCCCAGAAAGAAAAAGAAAGGAAGAGGAGAAGCATCATTTGGAAGTAAATCCAGATCTAACCAGAAGTAGACCCCACTGAGTCCAGAGGGATCTAAGGCTCATGCAAACGTCTGAAGGATCAGTGGAAGCGTGCGGGAAGCCAAAACTGGGGAAGAGGTCAGTTTCACACCACTGTGGCTGAACGCCTGCTCCTCCGCAAAGGGTTTCCAGGATCCCATGCCAATCGCCACACAATCTTGGCTTTTCTCACGCTTCCCACCCTGATTTCCGCAGCTGCAATCATCCTGCCCCTAGCAGAAACTCTTGGACAAGGTCCTTTGCATCTTTCCTGGCAGTGGGCAAGAGAAAAGGGTTGTGCCTCGCTCTCTATTTGCACACGAAATTGCTTAAGCAATTAACTGTTTCTTAAGGACAATGTTATGGCTCTCTTCCCAGAGGTAGCACAAACCTCCTGCTAGAGGGGAAAACTATACCACGAAGCGATTTTAATTAATGACCATGTTGTGCTTTTAATCACTCACTGAGAGGCTTTCCAAATTTTACTTGGGATGGGAATAACGGCTTCGACTATCCACTCTTGCATCAGGCAAACACGAGTCCACATAGCTACTGCTATCTGATAAAGCAGATATTCATCATTTTCTATCCATCTATTCGTTTATGTAAGAGCACCAAAGATCAAGGTCCCTGAAGTTAAAGGAGACAGAACTGGCATTTCTTTCTTGCCGAGGCAGAAAGGATAAAGCCAGGGCCAAACCACATGCAGCTCTTCACCAGATACAACTTTCACAATTCCCAGTTGTGTTATATCTTCCCCGAAAGGGTAGGTGTGAGGCACATGGGCCCAGCCCAGCCTGGAAGCCTGGTGGCAACAGAGGCAACTTTAACATAGTGGGTTGGTTGCCAGTCTGTCTCAAGGGCCAGAGGGCAGAGCCAAGGGTCTCCCACAGTCAGCAATCCATACTGCAGAAGCGAGGAGGGGAAAAGGCGCGTGACCTTTCAGATCCTGCGTGCAAAGAGGTGGGGGATCCATCCAGCCACACACATGCTCCTCTCCCCAGAAGCAAGTGACCTGAAGCCCATGGCTGCACAACACTGGAGGCGAAGCCACGTGGCCACACAAACCGATGGTGCTAATCGGAGAAAGCAGTCCCCGAATCCAGGCACAACCCACTGCCGAAGTGGAGGCAGATGACGGCGGCAACAATGGCAGTGGTAATACGATGTCCATCCAAAAGGCGTCCCCAGAGCTGGGAAGCCTGGCCACCCATTTCTGACAGTCCGTTCTGCATGCATATTTATTCATCTGTCTAATTTCTAGGCTGCTGAATGCAGGCTGTCTAAGCAGCATGCAACGATCAGGCACAACAGCAACACTGCAGTTCCTAGTACAAAACAAACAAACCCAGCTGCTGGTAGCAGAACGAGATCTGACAGACAACCACCTGTTAAAATCAGGTCTCAAACAGCCTATGAAGAAAGACCACTTTCACCTGGTGCCAAAACGAAGGCAGTGACAGTGCCTGGTGGACCTCTCCAGGAAGCCCATTCCGGGTGGGGGGGGGGCAGCCACTGACAAGGTCCTTCTTCTAATTGCCATCTCTTGCACTTCCTTTAGGAATGGCTCTTTCAAGAAGCCCCCATGCCCAGATCAAAATGGGCAAGTAGGTATACAAGGGAAAAGGAGGCCCTTGCGGGCTCTGGCTAGCTCCCTGGCCAGAGCTGGCCTGCCTGCACACACCAGCCATTGAGGAGCTGGGCAGGAGAGACCTTGCACCCATCCTGCTGGAGGGATCTGGTTGCCACCATGCGCACAGAGTGCTGGACTGGATGGAGCTTGGGTCTGAGCCAGCAGGGCCTTCCTTATGTTCACATGCATGAGAAAACAAGTGTATGCACCAAATAAGCAGAGTACAGGCATCCAAAATCCACAGGGCATTTCCCCAAAAGGGGATTAAGGAGGAGCATGAACAATTAAATTAAGACATGGCAGGGAAACCAAGAGAGAAGATCAAGGCTGTCACCTTATATGCACTTAGCAGGAAACAGGTCCCATAGATCTCCGTGGGGCCTAATTCTGAGTAGACCTGGACTTGCTCTGGGAGGCAGGCCAAAAAGAAAAAGAACCAGAAGAGGGAACAATTTCCTACCTTTCAGAGTGCAGTATAAAGCTGCTGGCAGGCTGCTTCTGCTGCTACTCTCTCCCCTCTCGCAGAGCAGACATCTATTTCCGTTTTAAAATTTTACTTTAAATGTACACACTGCTCACTCAGAACCTCCCGAGCTGAGAGGATAAAAGGAACCATCCTTTTCTGCCTCCACTCCTTCCTCCTCCTCCTCCCCACAAGAGAAGGGGAATCATGTGTTGCGTTAGACACAAACAGCAATTCTGCTCCCTGCCTCCCCCATGATCTGCCCCCTTCAGCAGCCCAGGGTAGCCACAGGCTCCCAGATTCAAAGTAGGATTTGCCTGTCGCTGTCCTTCCTTACCAAGCGGTGTTGGATGTTCTGCTCTTAAACATGTGCTGATTCGCATTAGCACTAAAGTGTGGCGACGGCTGTGGAACGGCTCATGTGATAATTTTAGAGCTAACCAAGTCACATGAAATGCATGTAAGTTGTTAAAGTAATGAAGCATGGAAGCATCCTGGGAGCTGCAGGCCCTTTTCTGACTCAGCTCACACCAGCTTGTGCCATAAGTGGCTTTAGATCTGCAGTGAGGGCTAAAAGATGAGAACTGCGCATTTACAAAGGTTCCTGAAATTTCCTGCTCTCCAACATTTCAGGACAATTCACATTGCTAGCCCATGCATGAATCTTGGGTGAAGAGAGTCAACACTGATGACTCATTATTGCCCAGATTCAGTCTTCCGTCTCTTGCCAAGATAAGACCTGGCAGTGAGGCCAAGAAAGGCTCCCCATTGCCTGAGAGAGACACTACTGGTCGGCACTGGGAGAAGACTGCCTTGGGCTGAATGCACCGATGTTTCGACTCGGGGTTCAGCTGCTTTATCCAGTTCCACATATTTCACGGCATTTTATTGTTTTGTTGGCAGCTTGCTGTAAACTGCCCAGAGAACTTCAGCCAGAGGGCAGTACAGAAATGAAATTATTAACAACCACCACCACCATGCCCAGGACTATCTTCTCTCGTCTCCGTAGGAGATGAAGGGTAAGTTCCAGAGGAAGATGTCCGTCCCACATTTCCTGCTGCTGAACTGTCCCACAAGCTAAGACAGGATGGGTTCCTTTCACTGCCTCACGTTCCTGCTCCTGGTTTGCCAAGCAGAGATACCTGCTGTGGTCACAGGCTCCTGCTTGGGCATCGCACAGGTCAGATTCCTCTGGTAGCACTGATTCTGGGCGTGTCTCCCTTAAAGATGGCCATTTTAGAATAAATAAACGAATCAAGCAGGCCTCGCCTTAGTGCACGGGGTGAGTTTTTGGAATCTTGGCTGAAGTCCCTTTGATCCTCAGGCATGATAGCTACTGTGAGCTTGTCCAAAGGTCATCAAAGTAGGACATGCATTCGATACAATCTCTCTGCAAACTACTCTGACAAGAGGCATGATTACAGCAGCTGAGACCCTCTCCATCTCTCTCACTAGTTCTATTAGACACACGACACACCATGAGCCAAGCAAGCACACTATGAAAAGGAAAAGATCCCCAAACAGGGCGGATGTTACCTCCCAGAGTCATCCCGGCTTCGTAGCATTTTCTCAGACGGCAGGAAGGGCAGTTTTTCCTTCGAAACTTATCAATGGTGCAATCATTCCGGCTGGCACAGAGGTACTTCTGTTTACCTAAAGAGATTGGAGATCAAACATGAATAGAAAAAAGCAATTGCTTCATTGCTAGAGAGTATCCACAGCTTGGAGACACAAGCTGAAAAAATGTTTCAGCAGAGCACACAACAACAAGAATTTCCAGGCAGGTAATTGAATCTGTATCCATTCAAGCAAAATTCTGCGACCCTGCTCTTACGCAAATCAAGGCAATTTGCACATGTGAATGTTGCACCCCACCACACCCACTTCTCCTAGTCACTAGAAGGGGGAACCAAGGATTCCCATCCTCTAACCAGTATTCACACTGGCCATCCCTCCAAGTTCCGCAAGTTCAGCTGGCTTTGCCCACATTTGCCAATAATATTGTCTGTTTTTTAGATCACAGCGTTTTTTAAATGAAAACTTAGATTTTTGGAATGCTGAATTCCATACCCAATGATCATATGTGTGTGAGTGTGTGTGTGTGTGTGTGTGTGTGTGTGTGAGAGAGAGAGAGAGAGGGAGGGAAGGGGAGGGGAGGAAACAGGGGAAACCACACCCCTGCATACGGGATGGTTTCTCTCACACTGAGCTCAGTGGACATGAATTATACACATGAGAAACCATCATCCAAGAGTTCTGTACACTTGCCTCTCACGGAGAGTCCCTTGGTGAAAAGACAGTTGCCACCACTCTTGGAATGGCAATTGTGCATCTGCTTATTGTTATTTACACTGCATAGTGCTTGTGGTGCTGAAGTCTCTGAAAACAGTGGTGTGGTGTCATGGAGTATTCACAAACATCCAGTCAGGTCAGCACACTGTTGATGGTACTGAAAGCTGCTGTGAGATCCCAGAGTACCAGCACGGCTGCATTCCCCATCTCTTTCCTGGCATACGGCATCATACAGAGCAAGTAACCAAGGCTGTTTCTGTGGGTTGAACCCTGACTGAAAAGGATCGCTCTTATCAAAAGCGCCTGGAGTCAGTTGGCAGCCTCCTTTGCCCGTGGAAGGTTCTGGAATGGGTGGCCGCCAACTGCCGACACTTGCTGCCTGCTCAAAGTTATCAAGGCCTTCTGGGTCAAGGGAGGATTTCTTCAGAAGTGGCCTCACCTCTGCCTCTCACAAGGAGGAGTAGAAGCTTCCCTGGCAGAGCCAGTTGCTCCTTCCCTGCTGGTTGCATGAGCCAAGAGGCAAGGATCTAGGACAGAAATAATTGCACGAACCTGGCCAAAAGATGATTGGATGGAGACAGTCAGATGGGGTTCTTCGCCTATACATGTGCCCAACGGGAAGCACACACCAGAATCTGACTGCATCCACCTGGAGCTGTCTTCCACCTGCACGTAAGCCATCCCTCACACTTTTATCATTCTCAGCGCCAGGATACACCCTACATGTGATCATGCCCACTGTCCAGGAGGTTTCTGTGTCCGGCAACTCAACCAGGGCTTCAACATGCCAGCCATTTCAGCCAGAAATCCTGCTAGAGCTCTCTAGAAACCATCCCAGTCCATTGGCCTCGGACCTTCTTGAGAAGTTCCCCACCTCTGAGCAGGGGAAAACTGCCACCGGTTGGATCACAGCAGGCAGTGATCTGCCCCAGCAAAGGGAAGAAAGGAAGGGCCCCTCTCCGCAGAGCTCCCTCCGCACCTCCTGATGAAAAGACCAGGTCGAGGATATGCCCTACTCCATGGGCTGGGCCAGTGACATGCTGGGGCAGACCCCATGCAGGCCAGGAATGCCTGAGTTGGGATCTCCTAGAGCCAACTTTTGGCTTTTAGGTGCAGCTTAAGGTACGGTCACGTGCCAATCTATTTCCCCAGGCCTGTTTTATTACAGGAATCGACTCAGAAGTCTGCTAAGGTGCCCTTCAGTCAATGCTATTTTCCCACCACACGGTGCACACCTGTTGGAGGCTATGCACCTGAGGGTGGGCAGGTGGGCAGGCAGGCAGGCAGGCAGACTCGATGACACAGGAAAGTCGGAAGAAAGAAAGGGAGAGAAAGGCCTCTGCTCACACTAGCAAGAAGCAAGAGAAGATTCAAAGGCTGTTATTTGGGGGAGTGGGCGAAAAGGAGCTGAGAGGAAACGAGAGCCATGCCCAGAGCTAAAACCCCGTTTAAGCCAGGATGTTCCCAACGGCTGCCTTGCCCGGGTGCATAACCGTACGTGGGCGCCCCAGCGGCCACAAGGAAGAGCAGCGTGTGGCAGACTCGTTGTGGGAGGCAGAAGAGGCTGGCGCTGTCCCGGGATGTGGTGACCGACCCCTGCCAAAGACGAGGTCCCGGGCTGGCCGGCCCCGAGCCCCTTCCACTCACGCCTCCAGCAGCCACAGTGCCGCTTCCCAGAAGAGGTCCTCGCAGCCGGTCCTTATCAGGAGGTATCCCAGGCAACTGCGACTCCCGCAGCCAGGCCTCCCACCTGCTCTTCTGCCCTCGCCCTCCCCAGGCCGCCTGGCGTCGCACAATGGTGCTCTTTGTTTGATACTGTTGACCTCCATCCGCCAAATCACAACAACCTGTAATCAGGGCCTTGTATAGAAGTCATTATGGTGCTTTTCTCTTCTAACAAGTCACTGCCTCTTTCAGGAGGCATGGTGTGATGCTGAGGCCCAGGCCTGGAAAACAACCACACATTAAAACAAAAAGCAGAAACAAAAAAGCCCCAACCTTGTAATTGCCCTTATTAGAACCTGCTTATAACACTCAAGACCCTCGGCTGCGAAGGAGAGCAGCATAATGGGGCCTGAGTGCATTAATGCAATGTTTCAGCAAGTTCTTTTAACGCGGCCAGCTCTCGGCAGCTCCTCTCCTCTCCCCCGCCCCGCGATTTCTCTCATTTCCCTCATTATCAGCTTTAAGGGCACTTGTTTGATGAGGGAGGGGAACGGAAGCACAAGAGGCAGGCCATGTGAAATCTCTCGGCTCCGGAGGGAGGACGGATGGGCAGCTGGACAAGCACGGCCGCTGCACAGAGAGGGGGCGATCTTTCCCAAACACGTGCCTTGAGAAGATGGGACCAGCTTCTGGAATCCCGGCACCCCACTTGTGGGGCTGGTGGAGCAGAGAGTTTTGGGAGTGTCCCCGAGATGCCTGTGATACTGTGAAGAAAACGCACCTGTCTTGTGTAGGATGCCACAATGAAGCACCGAGGGACAACAGTCAGGTTTGGATGCTGCAGCAAAACCATTCATGCAGCACCCTAAAGACTAAACCTGACACAAACCATCCTGCACTTTTTTGCAGAGAGAAGTTACTCTCCAGGGGATATTTTTACAGCCCTGGATAATCAGAGCAAGACTATACAGGATGACCCAAGAAGAGCCGTGATGGATCAGGCCCGGGTCGACCTAGTCTGGCTTCCATTCACATGGGGGCAGCCAGCTGCTCACAGGGCGCCCCAAGCACAAGAGCCCCTATCTCCCCAAGTTCCCCCACAAGTGGTGGCACGTGGAGCCATCCGGCTGAGCTGCCCTCAGTCGCCTTTCCTCCATGAAGTTGCCAACCCCTTTGCAAGCCAGCCAGCTTGGTGGCCGCCACTGCACTGGCTGGACGGGAATTCATAGTTTAGTTCTGCGCTGTGTGAGGAAGCCTCCCCTTTCAACCTGTCCCCAGTCGTCTGGCAACCAGCTCCATGGGATCGCCCCGTTGGGGTCAATAGTTCTGGGAGACTGAGGAAAATATCTCCAGCTCCACTTTCTGTACACCATGGATACTTTTGTACAGCTTTCTTTTGTCCCCTCTCATTCCACGTCTTCCTAAGCTAAGCAGTCCCAGTTGTTGTATCCTTTCCTTGCAGGGAAGTTGCTCCACCCCCTTGATCAATTTAGTTGCCATTTCCTGCACTTTTTCCACCTCTGCAATATCCAGTTTTTGCTGCAGTGATCAGAATGGCATGTGGAACTCTGTTTGCACAAAAACGTGCATAAGGCCACTGTGGGAGAGGCAATGTTATTTTCAATTATTTTTATAATTCTACCTAAAGAACGGTTGGCCTTTTGTGCAGCAGCCACACCCTGGACTGACATCATTCCTCCAAGATCTCTGTCTTGGTCAGTCTCTGCTAGCTGAGAGGCTCAGATATGCTATGTGGAAAAGACTTCACAGGGGACAACTGAAGAGAAGACTTACAGTTCTGAAAAACAGAAATATGTCTGCACAAATCTCCCTCTTTCGCTTACTATTTTCAGGCTGACTTGTTCTAAGCACTTCAGAATAAACTGCGCACTCAATTAACCACCCTTTAAAACATACAGAACTGTAAAAAGCTTTTATTTCCTTCTGAGCATCCCTGCTTGCCCTCCCTCTCATTTCAGTGTTTGGAAAACCTCTCAATTGCTTGATGGCAAGGCTTGTTCTGAAGGACTTTCCATTTGGCAAGCAATTAGTGATCAGTCTTCCCGATGTCAAGAGCCACAACGGGTACAAAGCACTTGCTGGTGCAGTGATGTCATTAAAGCTCTAAAATTAGGGGATGCATTTATTTTAATGGTTATTCTCAGAACATCTGCACTGGGCAACGAGCTGATGCATCCACTAATTATCTGTACAGAGCCGGAGCATCAGCTGTGGAGATGCCCTATCTAAAGTCAGGGCTTTGGTCCTTCCAGACCAGGGATGAGGAACTTGGAGCCTGCGGAGCAGCTCCCCACTGACACCCTGACGCTGGAAGACTCGTGGGAAGGGGAACCCCTTGGCATGATTTCTGATCGACAATTGAGGATAAAATCAGCATCTCCCACGTGCGCCTCTCCTCAACTCAATTGGGAGTGTTCGTGCTGAGATAAAAGCAACTCCATCATTACATCTGAAAGGAGGAAGCCACATAAATTGCCACCCACGGCTGGGCTTGCTCTCAGTTTTAAACATATAACCTTCTCATATTCTCAAGTCACGTTGAATAAGGATGGACATTCCTGCCTAGTCCAATTCTATGGAATTCCACATTTCTCACTGCCAAGTCTGTCCCATGCGGTTTCTGTGCAAACCAAGCACTTATAGAGTGAAAAGGGGGTTCTTTTTGACATGTTTTAAAAATGTGCACATTCTGTGAGCATTTTTTTGAATCGCACACATTTTGGATATTTCCACCCACTGAATAAAGCATGTTTGGACACTTTCGAAAATGCATGCATTGTCCTTGCACATTTTCCAAGTGTGTGGATTTAATAGGATGCATTTGTTCTGTTGTGTGGAGTGTATCACAGGTCCTGAAATGCACAGATTTCTGAACTGTGCCTGGTTCTGCTTTCATTTCTGAGTGGTTCAAATTGGAGGAATCCTGAAACATCGTACAATTCAACTAAATCCAAATCAGTGCTGTTTTGCAACTGATGTAGAGCATCAGAAAAATATAAAGGCCTACTCACAACAAGAAAGTGGAGAAGAAACCTTTAAAACAGATTAAAATATTAAACCTGTAATATTTACTTAAAAAACCTGAGTAAATAAAAAAAAATACTTCTCCATAGATACTGAGCATGACCAATACTCCAGTGCAAGTGTGAATCTCTCATTTGCAAAGGCAAAGTTTGAAAATAACCACTGGAAGACAAATACTGAAACTGTTTTCATTCACCCTCCATTGACATCACTTGACAATGAGGCAATTATAAGTGTGAACTAACTCCTGGGAGGCAATATAGAATAGCCAGCAAGTTCTGTCTGAGGCATTTGATCTGTGGCGACCTCTTCTCACCTGGGTGTGAGCACGGTTGTTGCAATTAACAATTGTGCACTGAGGGCAAACTGAGTCTGAAAAGCTCCACGAAGTTCTGGGTGGTGTCTCTATTTTTCTGCACAGACTTTCCACAGAAGCTTGACACTGCAAATGGAAATACTTTCCAAGGTGTTGTTGATTCTCATAAGCCAACTCAATTCACTTCTAATCTGCTGAACTCCACAGCATTGCACAAGGGAAGTGTATTACATTTTTAATAGCATTACAAAAGAGGCAGAATCCTGCTTTGAATAGGTAAATTGAAACAACGTGACTGGACACCTGCCACAAATCTTTGGTCGTATTAATGAAACAATTTCGAACCCTGAAGGGAACCTAACTTTTTGGCAGAATCCCCATTAAGATTCAACGCCAAGCAAGCCTCGTGTAAAGATTTCCCAAACACTGGAGTATAAAGAAAGGAGGCTAAACTTGACACTGAAGCTGAGAGTTCAGTGGCCCAGCGGGTTGGGGGCAATGGCACCCCAAGCCTAGACCCTTGTCATGGGCCCCAAAGGAGACTGGCAGAGACACTCGGTCCTCCCCTGGGTGTCGGAGGAGCCTGGCTGCTTTCCCGCCCCACTGCAATCGCGAGCTGCTCGATACTGACTTGCCGTGGCTTGTTTTGCCATGGAATAGTTTTTCCCCCTTGGAGATCATGTAAGTCGCCTATCAGGTGGGTTTTGCAACCTCAATTTAGCTATCTGCAGAAAGGCCATCTGGGCTGCCCAGGGGGCAGTTTCTCTTCTGCATTTTTCTGCAGGATTAATCTTTGCAAGCAGGAGCTACAAGCCACCTTGCAGCAATGACCCAGGGTTCTGGGAGAAAGCTCAGCTCTCCGTATGTCTGCCCCACGTTGCTACAGTTTCTGAGCTGACGTGAGGCGGCCAAGCCTGGGCTGAGGCGGGAACATCTCCCAAGGACGATTCCACAGACATCTGAAGCCGTTCCTCCCAGCTCTCTCCCACCAGATTCCTCCCTGATCCTACATTTTCTCAGGGTGCAAGCAGCACCTGGAGATTCCTGGGAATGGGAATCTGGGTCCCCGATCTGTGGACACACGTATGGCAGGTGGGACTGACACATGTCAAACGCTTCCAATGGACAGGCAAGCAGGTCTACTTAGGGGGTGGCCAGGGTGGGCTTCCTCTGGATTTTATGGGCTGCACCCCTCTGCCCGTTTGCTATCAGGGTTGCTGCTGCCTGGCAGGCACAGCTATTGCTGCCCGCAGTCCTGCACAGCTGGCAAGCAAAGTGCATATATTTAGGTATCGATCTGTCTTTCACAAAAGTTTTTGCAAAGTGGAGTTTGCAGGGAATGAAGGATGCACCCACCCAAGGGCTGCGCAGGCTGTCAAAGACAGGGAATCTGAAGGGTATTCATTCATATGGTCACCCTCGCTCAGGGAGGACCTGATGGCCTTAACAGCAAGAAGAATGGTGAGAATGAGAAAGAGAGAGGGAGGGGGGAGAGGGGAGGGGTGGCTACGTGTTCAGCCACTCTGGCCAGCCCTCCCAAAGTGCCACTGGGACAGATTGTGGATGGCTAAATCAGAATTGTGGAAGCTGGCTTGACAAGTGGTTTTTGCAATCCCGCCCTGCACAATTTTATTTATGAGTAAATAATATGTAGCTTGTAACCATGGCAGCCTCCACCAGCTGCCCCCATGTGCTCTGCCGGCTGGCAGCGGTACTTGCTGGGGCAGCCTGGCAAGACTGGCAGGGGCATCTTGCTGCTGTGCAAGCCATTCTGCAGCGGAGGGGATGATTCCCATCTCCATGGGTCAAACAACCCCACCACAAGCCACGGGTGGTCAGGGTGGGTTATAAGCCAAGCACTAGCCGCCCTGCGAAACCCACCATGGGTTAGTACAAACCCACTTATTCTGCAGCCCTGGTGCTCCAGTTTGAAAATCATCAGCATTCACAAGAAGAGACTCTGGATTTTTTAAAGGCAATATTAACCCTAGTACTCCCTGACGCGGCCCAGCAGGAAGGGACAACAGCTCAGTGGGAGACCCCCCCCCCCCACTTTGCACACATGCCCTAAGCCCTGGTCCCAATCCCGATCCTGGACATTCCCACTTTAGGAGGCGAGAAAGGCCCTGGGGAGGCTGATCTTGGCACCCTCTTGGCGCCAGCCAGAGCAACCGATGCAGGTAGTCGGCCAAATGGCCTGGACCCTGCTCACTGCTCCCGAGCACCATCAGCGTCCACTGCTGGGCTGGACTCCTTCCAGAGAGGATCTAATGCAGGTGAAGCAGCCAAAGGGGAGTCACGCCGCCAGCATGCTTAGGACGGCAAGAGACGAAGCTTCGTGTTGTGCGGAAGTTTGGCCGCACGGTGCTGAGAGTCTGGGGGCGGAAAGGGGCCCGTGCCCCTGACCACTCCTGCTCCGGATCAGAGCATGTGCAAAGCCCAGGTGAGAAGAATCCCGTTTCCACACTGCTCTAAGTCCAGCAGCAGCTCGTGCTCCGGACGGAGCCTTGTGCTGTTGAAACAGGTGCTGCTTCTTCGCCACAAGTCATTGCACTGGGTGCCACCAAGGAATTAAACGCAATTATCACTATTATCCCAGTCAGAACTCATTAACCGACGCTGCAATTCAGCTTGTGAACAAACGAGAGGAGGAAGGGTGGGGGGCATCAGTCTCTGCCGGGAACAACAGCAAGCGCTGAGAGACGCCGAGCACAATCCATAGGAACAGCCCAGCGGAGCCCCCGGCACAGTTTATCAATGAGCCCAACGCAGCCGAGTGTCACAACAGTGCAGCAGTGATGCGATGTGCTGATCACAGCCTGCGATTCAGGGCAGCCTCGTGGCTCGGTGCCCCCTGTCAAAGCAGCCCTGTAAATGCTAGACGGAAGCCAGGCTCTGGGCGCCGCAGCATTTGGCCATGGAGGCCCACCTGAGCCTGAGGCCCAGCCCGAGCCGTGGATCGAGCAGGAGGGGGCAGGGCTCGTGCCCAGCCTCCGTCCAGCACGCCTTCCTCCTGCAGACAGATGGTCCTTGCATTGCTTTAAAAAGCTCCACTCAGAAAGCTCTTGTCCCCAGGACTTCAAATGCACTTGCAGGTTTTTAGAAGCCCAGTGCTATACCTTCATAGGCAGCATCAATTCTGAAGGCAACGGTTGTGCTCGGGGCTGGAAATGCAGGAGGATGCTGCTGGAAGCACACATTTTCTTTCCTGGGTCCTCCGGAATAAAGGGCGGTACTGCAGAATTTTATCAGACTATGTTCTGCCACTTCCCCCAGCAATGGGAGACACAAAATGACAGCCAGCATGCCAGCAATGGGGCTGCCGCCACCACACTTCAGAACAGCCAAAGAAAAACAGCACAACGAGAGGAACAAAGATTTGGGGCTGCTGCACCCGCTAACGGTGCAGCCCGACCTGGAAACTCTGCGGACAGCTGCGCATCCTCCTCTCTGCCTGCTGCTTCATGAACAGCAGCAGTGCCGAGAAGCTTCCGGCACCCCTTCCACTTCCACGCAGCTGGCAGCTCGGGGCCTCTTCCAGGGCTGCATCCCTTACGGGGAAGGTGCTGACGATGCGAGGGCAATCTGCAGTGCAACGTCACGCGGGCATCACAGGACGCCAGCAAAGGGTGCGGGGTCTCTCGTCTCAAGGCACACCCCCAGCAGAGTCTCCTCTCCCAGACCCTCAGCTACCCAGGAAGGCTGTGGGCCAGCTCAGCCAGAGACTTTGAACCAGCCCAATTGCTGCGAAGCCTGCCTGCCGGGCAGCTTGGAAGGCGCAAAGCCACCCATTTCTTCAATAGGAACCACGCATCCTCAAGGAAGACTCATAAACAGATGCTCTGAGCTGAAGCTAGAAAGTTGCAGAGACTAAAGCGCCAGGATGTGAAACACCCGGTCCAACTCTTTGCTCGGCCATTCATCAGTCCACTGCTTCGGAGGCTATTCTACTCTGACAGGCGGTAGCAAGACTGAAAAGCTCGCTCTGAACTACAGGGGGCAATCAGATAACTACAATCCGCTTCCAGCTGAGGTTGCTGCACCAGCGTGTCCAGCACATCGTCAGCCAGATGCCTGGAAGTTATCCTGCACTGCTATCGCACGCAACTGGCCGCGCGTGACAGCTCCCTGGAGCAGGCTGGGTTTGGGGAGGACTGACCCGCCCGTCTTCCAAGCTGCTAAAGACCCACAAGACACTAAAGAGGCAGTGCTTCTTGCAGTGCTCCCACAAAGCGCTCCTTTGCTGCACCCGCAGAATAACGCATGGCAGAAGAGGTTCGTCTTCATGCCTTTCCAGTAACCTTGCTTCCCATGAGCATTGGGTCTTCACTTTGGTGGGCAGGCACCCCGTGAGGCACTTCCCAGTTGCCCTGTGAAGCGGAATGGTTTCCGGAAGGCTCTTCCATGGAGCCCCAGAAGAATCCCTTAGAAGGGTCGGTCATGTGGGGCAAGTCTCCCCCCGCTTTGAACTTCAGCAGTACCTAGTGGGCTCTCTTTGTTCCCTGCCGTGGGACAGCACTGCTTCCTTGCAAGGAATCTGGACAACTTTCCACAGGTGGGCGAGTCCAGACTGCCTGGAACACGAGAGGGCTGATGAAATCTACAAAACCTGCATTGCCAAAATTCAAAACCAAGTTGCCACATCGGTTGCACTGCAGAAATCTCGAACTTGCTGATGTTAAACACATTCGGAGATAAGCATCACTTGCACCACAGGATATGCTTTGGAGTGGAGCTGCATAGGATTAGGATTGCAAAATCGGCTCCTGGGATTCTCATATGACTGCCTGCAAGGCAGGGCAGGCCAGATCAAAACATTCACATGCAGCAACCAAAATGAATAAATTGCAGCACTGAGTGCAGTTGCAATCAAGAAGGATCCGGCACCTGGCAATGCGTGCTCTGTGCTACGAAGGATGATATGGCAGGGCTTGTGCCACGCCAAAGAAGCCCTCGGAGGCGACCCACACGGTCATGAGCTGTGGCAGGATGGCAGCGGCACTCGGTGTGAGGAAGAAGGCACCCACGGCCAGTCAGTGCCTGAGCGATATCAGTCCATCACCACTTCGAACTGTTGGCTGTCAAAAGGCCTGACTCTTAACCTCTGTGTTTCACAGTGGCGATGAGACAAGGCTGTTTCTGAATCCGTTCTTCCCAGTGCTTACCTCACCCCTTAACTTCCCCTGCATTTTAAAAATTTGCAAACACTTGCATAGTTGTCAATCTTCACAAGGAGAGATCTCAACTCCCCCCCTTTTGTACACCTTCACATATCAAGCAATTTACGCAGGGAGTGAGCACACACGAGGTTCAGCCTCAGTCTTTTCCTCGGGGCGGTCACAGAGCTTGGTGGGCTGAGGAAGGGCCCTCCGGCAGGAAGGCGCATGATCCCGTTGCCCAGGGCCTGGCAGCCCACCTGGTCCTTTCTCGACATGACGCCTGCTTGCGCTGCTGCAAATGCTGGGGAGCCAAACCTCCCCTTGCCCCTTTGCTTCCCCACTGGGAAGCTGTGGGGGTGATTTATTCAGCCTGTGGACTTTTTGGGGGAGGCAGTTCCAATTCCTCCTTGCTTTAAAAAAACATTCTAAGCCCCTTTGGGAAGCAGCCCAGCTCCACATCTGCAGCAACTGGGGTAGGGTAGATGGTGCTGACCAGAGAGCAAGAGGACTCTGCTCTTCTGGTTGCCACTGAAAGGGAAGAAAAGCCTTTCTAAAGCAGGTTTTAAACTGATCGGTGCCGCTGTAACCACAAATGGTCTCACACTTGTACGCAGAAGGTAACATTTTCATGGAAGTTCTCACCTGAGAATGGCTGGCCCTGATTTTGTACGAATTTGGGGCCTCCTGGCTGAAGAGCTGCCAGGTGCCTGGCAACCCTGCCTTGGAATAGCACCAGCGAGGAAATGGAGGCGTTTCCTTCGTCAGCCGGCTGCAGCCATTGGTGCTGGGGCCTAAGCACCATTTTCAGTCATTTAATTGTCTTATCTGCTTTGTCAAAACGTTTCAGCCTGCAATTTGCTGTTTTGTAATTTGCTGTTTTGATATTGTATTTGTGTATCACACGTGCATCCGTGTGTTTCCTTTCTTAATACTGTAAACCACATTACTTGGTGGCCTGTAAAAATAAGGGAAAGACCAGCTAGGAGATGGATCCATTCCATAAAGCAAGTCACAGCCTTAAACTTACAAAGAGCTGGGAAAGGCTGTCAAGGGCAGGGTGTCTTGGAGATGGCTCATTTGCGGACTTGCCACGGCAGAGACTGCTTGACGGCATCTAAGAGTGACATAGTCACATGCACATAAAGCGATACCTGACTGGAAAAGCAAGGAAACTGGTAGTCTTATGAAGAGAGAGTCTGAAAACAATTTCTTCTGATGCTGTGTGTTGGCAAACAGCATTGGCAGGTCCCTGGTTTTTCTCTGGCAACTTGGGCAAATGTGTACGGGGAGAAGGGAAGGCCTGGTTCGCTGCGGCAGAAAGTAAGAGGCTTTTTTGAGTCCATGCACAATGCCAGATGAAGCAGATGGCTGCAGAATAAAGGGCTTGTGCTGGGGGGAAAGAGGAAGGAGCAAATGAAGGGAAGGTCTGAAAAGGTACGGAGGACAGCTGGATGCGGAACGCAGCTGGACAGGGAGGCATTTCCCTCACCCTCTGAATATATATTTTTTCCTATGCCATCATTCATTAAAAATCACACCACGGTTTACACAATTAAAACGATTAAATCAATCAATTCAACAATTAAAGAATTAAAAACCCTTTCCAGCATGAGTTCTGGAAGAAGGGCAAATTAGGCAGAACAAGTCGAGTGACCGAATCTGCACAATCGATTCCGATCGCAAAACCGCCAGCAAATGACCCCTGGCTGCTACGAACAGCAGGAAGGGGCCTTGCAAAAGGCAGAGGCTGCACCTTCTGGGAATTTCGCAGCAGCGCTTCCACCCAGGGGTGGGGAGGGGGAACAGGTGGGGCGGGGAGGACCGCAAAAGGGGCCTGCCTGAACCCTCCACGGTGCAAAGCTGGGCAGCAAAAGGCATGACAGGGCAGGTAATTAAACACAAAATAGGTCTTGGTTTGCTCACTTTTTGAGGTGGAAACCTGCAGAAGGGGGAAGAATCTGTCTGCACAGGCTTCGGAGCCTGCCCACTTTTAACGTACCTCTAGGTGTGCCTTCGAAGCACTATAAATGCCTGCGAAAGCCCCTCCCGCACACCAAGGCATTGCCTAGTGAACTGCCTGAAGGCACAGGCAACGTACAACAGCACGGCTGGGCGCTCAAGCAGGATCAGGTGGGACTGCCCAGACAGCGCTGTTTTCTCCGGCATCCCTTGAACCCGAAGGGAGAACCACTGCTTCGCTTTCTGTCCTGCGAGCAGGCCGTTTTCTTGGTTGGGCCACTACAAAATGCTACAGTTTTTCGTATAAAAATATAATTATTTTTATACGAAATAAATAAGCAAACATCCCCAGCCTCTTTCATTCCCACCCAGTCGTAAATGCAGCAAACATCCTATAGGTTTCCCCTCCACTCATAAATATTCCTGTTGCTGTGCGGTTCTTTCCTAGATGTAATTATCCTAATTATTTACATTTTTAGGATAATTACATTATATAATAAACATTAATTATTTACATTTCCTAGATGTAAATCCATTGCGGGTGGACACATTCTAGCAAAGCTGCTTAAGTTAAAAGATCTGAGATTCAGTGTATCAACACAACCCACTGCTAATGCCACCCGAGGGAAAGTGTATACAAACAGAATGCAAGAAACAGAAAACAGTCTGCGGACGCACCGAGTGTGTGTCTTTTTGGGGACCGGGCAGCAGCCTTGGTGCCAAGCACTTCCCTATTTCAAATTGGTGCAATCTGTAGACAACGATGGGAGCAGTGAAATTGAGAATAACCAGCACAGGAGACTGGCTAAGACACGCACGTGTTTAAACAACATTTCTGTGCTTTTCGTTCTTCAGCAGAACTAGTCCTTTTGCCCAGGAACTGGTCTGGACAAAGCCAGCCTCCCCTTTCCCAAAGCAAAACTGCTAGGCTCCATGAGCACCCAGGGGAAAAGGCACCGTATTCCTCCATGTAACATACAGAATAAGAAACTGGAGGCAAACAGGAAACGACCCAACCTCTACAGTCATCAAAATATTATGACATTTCGTCCTGAATACAGTGCAATTTTGTGAAGGTGGCAAATTTTCATAATGGGAATAGCCAAACCAGGGACGTGAATCACACCCGGCTGTGAGATCAAAGGTGGCTTCAGATATTAATAGGAGGAAGCAGGAATAGAAAGCAGGCAGGAGAAAGTGAGGAGGGGGCCCTTGCTTTTCCTCTCCCACCCCATGAAGCTGATGGGTGGGAGGTTCAGGACAGGTTGAACTATGGGGTTCAGAGCCCCAGGAAGCAGCGAAGGCCACAGAGGCGGGTGGTGCTAAGAGGGGGTGGGCCGATTTCCTGGAGGAGGCTATCAGCAGCCACTGGCCTTGCTGGTTGCCGCTGCCTCTGTCGGAAAGCTTGGAAAGAGGCTGAACTTCTGAGAATGTTCTGAAAGGACCTTGTGGTGAGTCAGACTGAGCTCATTCGCCACTCATTTCTGAATATAGTGCTCACATATCAGCCGTGGGATCACATGCAGGGCCCTGATTTGCACGTCAAATGAGCTTGGTGACAAGGGAAGGCGAGCCTGACATGCTTCCTGTCCTACTGACGCAAAATGTTTGAGGCAGTTACAATGGGAAACACGCTCCCTCCTCGGAAGACAGCTTTCACTCTTGCAGTCCCTGGTGAACACACTTTAGAAGGCAAGCCGGCAGATGGATTCTGGCTCAGAGCAGAGCTCTGGTGTAATTAATGGGAGCCCTAATTTAACGACTTCTCAGATTCCAGTTCAGGTCATGTCCATGGTATAATTAACATCTCCTTGGCTCGTTGCCTTCGCAGCACAGGCACCCCTGTGCACTTCACCGCAACAGCCACCCCTGCCTGAATGGTCCAGTGCACGGCATCCAGCAGGGCTACGTCCTTCGCCAGCTCGCCTTCGCGTCTGGTGCCTGCGTCTGAGCCCAGCCTCAGGCAGGCTCGATGGAGGAGCCAGGGGCCGGACGCGGACCCTCGCCTCCAAACAGAGAGGCAACCTCTGGGCATGTGCAGTCTCCACTGGCAACCCATCAGTCAGCATGCCCATGTCCCAGAGGGAGGGGAAGAGTCACGGCCCCTCTAGACCCTGGGATGCCTGAGGCAGCTGAACTGCACCAGCTGAACTTCTGCTGCCGGTGCTGCTGCTCGTGTTGTCGCACGAGTGGGTCTAAAGGGGGGCTGTGGGGAGTCTGTCATGCGGCACGCAGGAGCTCAACGCTCGTGCACCTCAGTTCCCCTCTCCGTGCAGGCTGCCGTGCCTTCCAAAGACTGGCCTGTCCTGGTGACCACCGCCAGCCCCTCCCGGCACCGGCATCCGCCACTGGAGAGGCTTGCAGGGGGAAGCAGGGCAAGAATGCGGTGGAAGGGGGGCAGGAAAGGGGGAAGCAACGCAAAGGGATGCAGAAGGAGCAGGTGACAAAGGGGGCTGTTACCTGAAGCAACACTGAATGGGAGCTTATTTTCAGAAGTTTGGCCTCGGGCTGAAAGAGATTCCCCACCCCTGCTGGATCCCACTGGAAAAGGAGAAGAGAGCCACTCTGCAGGGAGCTTCCTGCTCCGATGCAAACATTGCACCGCCTTTCTGAGGTTTGGGAAATGCTCCCATAGCAGAAGCTCGAATGCTGGGTTTCTCTGTGAAGGCTGCAGCAGGCCTCACTTCCTCCTGCATGCATGCCAATGGGATCTCACCTGAGAGATGCCCCTGGGGGCCTGGGGAGGTCTCTCCCACTGTGAATAGGAAAGGGCCGCAGCAGAATTTCTGAAGCCTTGCAGAACAAAATGGATAAGAACCCAGGGCGACATGCAGGAAGGCTGAAGCTGTATCGCCAGCCACTAAATATAGACACGCCACCACCGGGTGCTGAAAATAGCAAGCCCAAAAGGTCTTCCAGCTCCCAACCAGGACTCCACTTGCTGGTGGAGACTCTTCCGGGGAGCAACAGAGACCAGCCGCACACAAGGCAGAAAGCTTCTCACTACTTTGGTAACCACAGTGTGTGTGCATGAAAAAGGTCACTCAGATTTTGCAACAAGCATGCCATCGGATGCCCATCAGCCACGGAAAGGCACGGGGAAGAGAGCTGCCTGGCCTGCAGGGTCCTCGAAAGGGTGTCCACCCCACCCTGCCCTTGGCACTCCATCTGCTGATTCCATCCCTCTCCCCTCTCCCCCCCGCCAGGGGCGTGCTGGGCAACATGACAGCCAAGCTTGGGCCACGCCATGCTGTGATGGGATGGGACGTTGGCGCAGCCACTGTCTGGTCAGCCTGCTGCCCACCTGAAACTGGAGGGGCAGCAACCGGCCGGGGGACCTTGCTCCAGGACCAGGCAGTGCACCAGCCCTTCCCTCAATGGCCACCAGGGCCACCTGTGCAGCAGCAGGTAGCTGGCTGGCCAGCCAGGCTGCCTTCGCTGCTCCAGCAAACCGGATCGGCCTTAATAAAAATGCAGCAGGATTTTCAGATCCAGGCCGCAGTTTTGCCAAGATGTCACCAGTGGCACCAGCCCTGGCGGCCAGCCCGGAGCTCATTTCCCTGCTGCTCCAGAGCCAGGAGCGGGGCCAGGGGGCCTGAACACCCAGGCTGAGCAGAACTGTGCCGCATAGGCAGGCAGGCAGGCAGGCAGGCAGGCAGGCAGGCAGGCAGGGGGAGGCGGCGGTGGCAAGGAGCCCTGCTATCTGCTGCTAGCCAGCAGACACCAAGTATCGGATGACTAGCCTGACACCTCCAGTTGCGGAGCATCTCCCTTTCGCTCTGTGCCTCAGGCCAAGGCCCTTCAAGTGACCCTTGCGCCTGCGATCTCACGCCTGGGTCCCCGGGCAGGGCAGCTCTGCCAGCGTAGCCCCAAACCCAACGGCGAACACCTGCTGCTCTTGCACTCCCAGGCCTGCAAGTGAGGCCAGCTGTGCAGGCTGGACAGCGGCTTTGCGAGCAGAGGCTGCTTGGGGCTGACAGGCGCGAGCCCTCCGTCTGGGCACGTGCTTTGCTCCTTGCAACGTGAAGAGAACAGATGGGGAAGCGCTCCTAGAGCTGGCCTGGAAAACCCAGAATTTCATCACAAGAGAGCATGGGAAGAACGTCGCCTTTCTGAGCTCCACTGCTACAGACGCACATCTTTCCCCACGGCAAATGCTTTGCAACCTAGACAGCTGCTTTCGCTGCTGCCACATTAGAGAACCCGAAGAAGACCCGGAGGAAGACACACAGTGGCAGGGGAGGCGGCAGGGCCTGCACGGCTCTGGACCGCAGCCACGAAGGTGGTGCCAGCTCTAGCACAACCGGAGCGCAGGCCTCTTGGGCACTGGCTCTTCCTCCGACTGCACAGACCATGTGTCCTGAAAGGTGTATTCCTAGCCTGCTTTCTGGGGTGCTGGTGAACTCCCTTGGCCTGACTCAGAGTTGGCTCAGCAGTGAGGGATGCTCTTGGCAGGCGCCTGAAAGCGCTTGCCAGTTTTGCTCCCGAGCCCATCTTCTGGCAAGCTCGTTCTTGCACGGAACCCTCTGCTGTGGGAGTTCAGGCTGGCTCCACCTCTGCCCCGCCAGCTTCTAATCCGGCAGGACCAGCATTGGTGGAGAGCCATTCGGAAGGTCTCCGCCCACCCCCGGCAAGGTTTCGACCAGAATCTAGCCATGATCTCTAGCAAGAAGGAAGGGGATTCACCAAAGGTTGCAAGATGGGAGTGGGGGGGGGGAGTCCCGGGTGCCAGGCCAAGGGCTACCACTCTGAGACCCCCCTCTGCAGGTGGGGTGCTGAGTTGGGGAGGGGGCGGCCCTGCCAGCATCACTCGCCTCAGTCTAGACCCTGTGCAGGCAAGCCGCCAACTTGAGGCTTGAGGCTGCCCCAGCTCCCGCCTGCGTCTCAGGTGCATCCACGTGCTCTCCAGGATCCCCTCTGCTCAGGAAACGGGGTTCAGCACAGCCCATTCCTGTGCAGGGGCCTTCAGGGCTCCAAGCACCCAGCCAGCTGAGCCATCAAGGTTCCCCAGATGTGCAGAACTTGCTTGGCATTCAAAGCCAGGCAAATGGCTGGGGGCCTGGGAGTGGCTCGCAATTCATCGTTCCCTCAAGTCTCCCGAACTGGGCGAACCTGTGCACAGAGCCAGGCAACTGCACATTTTTTGATGCACTTGAAAATGGTCCCCTCTCTCCCCTCTGTGCTTGTGTGTGTGTGTGCACATGTGTGTGCAAACATGTGCAATACACACATCACAGAGCTGGATTTCCTGCAGTTCCCTCTTGCGTGCGGGGTGGCTTTTCAGATGTGCTCCAGAGAAGTTTCAGGTCCAATGTGCAGATGCAGGTGCCCGAGTCAAGCCTCGTTTTGCCACTGGATAACGTACCGTGGGGCTCGCGGGCTAAGCTCTGCATTGCCTTCGTCACGAGGCTTTGGGTATAAATCAAGCGGCAGGCAGAAAAGCAGGGGGATTCTCCATGATGCTGAGTGCTGTTCATGGCCAACCCAGCATGATCAGAGAATGATGAGAACCTTCCAGGGCCTGGTCTTTTGGCCGTGCACCATTTAGACTTTCAGGCAAGTGTATCTCACAGCAGGAGAACCGTGGCCATGAAAACAGGCTGTCTCCAAAAGGGCCCAGCTGAAGCTTCTTTGGCCGGGACTAATGAAGTCAGATAGTCGCTGCTTAGCACTGTGCAGCAAGCACTTCCCACACGGCAAACTGCCTCTTGTTTCTGACCAGGGCCGAAGCTGTGAGAGTTAGCTCAGTGACAGCACCCCGGGTGCTCTCGCAATGACGGGTGAGTGGATGTGAGAATGGAGGGAGGGGCCGAGATTTTGGGAAAGTGAGGCAAGGAAGATGGGATAAGGGGACAGCTGGTCGGACAGAGACCATGGACCGGAGACCTGACAGAGCAGAGGTGATGAAATAAGGAAGAAAGCCACCGGACAGGACGTTGGAAAGAAGATAAAGAATGGACATGGAATTACATGGCCAAAGTTCTGTGGGTGATGGAGAATCAGCGCCACTGGCGTAGAACCAGCTGGGTCCCTTGTGGGGTTTTGTGTATTGATGGCTGGGATGGCTCATTAGTGGACTCTGTTGATAATAACTAGGGAGCAACTGCCAATCTGCTTCTCTTCATTCACAACTGAGAGTGATGCTCTTTGGACGAGCAAGTTCACAATTTGATCTCCACGCAATGCTCTCTGCATGCTGATGAAAGAGATGGTCAGCATTCTGGACCATACCACTGCAGGCTGCAGGGCAGGAGGGGCATGTTATTCTGCTTCCAGAAGTAATGGACTGCCTGCTTGTAAGAAGCATTGGAAAGGCAGGCTCAGCGGAGCGCTCCTTGTCATACACAACTCACTCCATGCAGAAAGCCCTTTGTGGGAGAGGAAATGTCCATCCCCCTCGCAATACGAAGAGGTACAGCCCAGAGTTCAAGCACTTCACTTTGCCTCGTGCGTATTGCTCCCAGCAACTTCAGGGGGCTGGGCCCAGAAACATTCAGGGGCTTAGCTAAGCCATGATTGCCAGGGTGGTGTCAAACAAGGACCCCAAACACAGAACCACAGAGTGGGCCATTTAGGCCAGCGAGTCCAACCCAGTGCAGGGATCTAGTCGAAACCACCTGACAGGTGGCTTTCCAGTCCCTGCTTGAGGACCTGTAGCGACCAGTGAGGGAAACCTCCCCTCCTGTCCGGGCACGTGGTTCCGTGCCTGGCTGCTCCAGTCGTTGGAAAGCTGTGGTCTCCTGCCACGCGATGGCCCTTTATGCTGTACCCATACCTGCCCCCCCGTCCCCAGCCTCCTCAAGGCAAGCGTGGCCAATGTGCCCCTGCCAGGCTTCGCTTCAGCTCATCTTTGCTGCCTGCCTTGCATTCACAGCATCCCTCACTAGCCCCTGGTTCATCCTGAGCTCCAGCCTGCTGACAACCCCCTGCGCTTCCAGGCCACCTGCCCAGCCAGACCTTGCAGGAGGGATCTGTGAATCAGCAAAAACCGAGTTTCATGGGCTTCCCCAAACTCCATCTCAAGTCTGTGTTAGACTGCAAGCAAACTTTTTTTTCTTTTCACATGGAAATCCATGTGTATTTTCATGCATAGTTTTCTAAAAGTACGCATCTCTGAAATGCACACATTTTTCTCTCTGTGATTAAAGTGTATTTACACGCATTTTTCAGAAGCATGCATTTTTCCATATGTTTTTTCAATGTACACATGCTGCTAAATGCACACTTTTGTTTTCTGAATCACACTGTAAGCTTGGGAATGTGCTGACTTTCCCCATGGATCACACCTGAGTTTGTGTTTGGACTTCAGGGTGCGAATTGAGTAAATCCTTACCAAACACAAACAGAAACTAATTTCTCCTACATTTCTTACCTTGCACAGTACCAAATGGAGTAATGCCAAGAAAACAAACAAACAAGAACACAGAAATCCACTGCAACGTTTGAGAGGGAAATATATCAACGGGGGAAACACAGCTGCCTCCCAAACACTCATGCCTTGGCCGGTGGACCGAAAAGCGCCTCCTTGTTAAAAGCGATCATAAAAATGGTAGATGACTTATTCCTGCCAAAAGCCACTGCCTTTAGCAGGTGTTAGTGTTAACGGGAAAATTATGACTGGCATTGGTTAAGTGCCTCTGAAAATCCCATCTGTGCTCACACGATTTACAGCAGCGCTTCTATTATCAAACATACGGGCTTTGAACTGCTGAACCTGGACCTTTAAGCCCCAGATTTTTTTTAACCATTCAGCCCAATGAACTGTCCAAATGAGAAATCAGAATTGCACCATGGCCGGACTCGAGGCGAAGCAGCTGATTCCAGACCCAAGAAGAGCCTTCTCTGTGGAGGAGCCCTCTCTGGGCTTGGGAAGAGGAACGGAGTAAACTGTGTTCTGGTTTTGAGATGGGGCTTGAATCTGGATAGAAGTGCAGTGAGCTGAAGATCGATCAAGCTCGGCAGGTGCAGCGTTGGGGGTCAAAGGAAGACCAAGTGGGTTCCAATCTTTTTCTGCAAGCCCACTCTCCTAATGCTCCTTCAACCTTTTCATTTCTCACTGGGGCTGCCAAGGTGGGGCAGCAGAATATGGCAGGGAAGAAACCTGCTCTTTTTGTCCGTTCTCCAAAGCCATTTTCCTCTGGAACTTTGCAGGGGAAGGCACGCTGGGAAAATCAATTTTGGGAAGACTACATTTGAAAGTGCCGTGTTTCAGCTGGCCAAAATGTTCCTTCTGCGGTGTGAGAACTCTGATGGCAGCCCATGGACACATGCAGGCTGCCACCTAATATATACTGGGCCGCCGGATCTTTCACCCCAAGGGAAGAAGAAAGAATGATTTCAGGGACTTTGGTTATTTCCAGACGTTAGGGAGGAGTTGATACGGATGCTTTGTACAGCTGGGTTTTGCAATCTGTTGACGAGAGCTGCTCATTAGTAAAGGAGAATGCAGGCAACCCGTTCAGCAGGGGGTAGCTGCTCATCATGGGAAAGCAGGCACACGGTGAACTGATCATCAATATTCCAGCCAAGTCAGGACTTCTCTGCTTCTCCAAATTTTGGATTAGACACAGAAGCGTGGTAAGAGTAAGACTAAGAGTTGACTGGCCAGATGAACAAACCCTCCCATATCACGCTGGTCCTGTATTGTCCACACTGGCTGCCAATCGACGTCTGGGCCCAGTTTAAGGTGCTGGGAATGACCTATAAGGCCCTGAATGGCTTGGGCCCAGGATGCCTGAAGGAGCGCCTCCTCCCCGATGTGCCCGCAAGCCCCTTGAGGTCTGAGGCAGAGGCCCTGCTCCGGGAGCCCTCCTTGAAGGAGATCGGGAGGGTGGCTACTCGGAGGAGGGCCTTTTCAGTGGTGGGGCCCAACTGTGGAAGACCCTCCCCAGGGAGGACCACCTGGCACCATCGCTTTATTCTTTTCAGCGTCAGGCAAAGACCTTTCCATTTTCCCAATATTTTAACAGTTAATTGGTTTTATCTTTGAGAAAAGATATGAAAACAGCTATTAGATGCATTTGTCTGAAAACAGGAGCACTGCAAGAACTCATTGAGTGCTGCTACTTTAATATTTTGCTGTAATCATCATCATCATAAAAATAATGATACCCTTTTGCTTTGAAGAATTGGTGGAAAGTACCTTCCCCAGGCAGGTAAATCTGCAATTTACTGAATTTTTTGCCTTGCAAAAGGCAGGCTTTGTTTGTTTTCATTTAAGCAAATAACATCCTACCAGGACAAATCTTCTGGTAAAATGGACTGGCAGCATCTGGTAAAATGGACTGGCAGAGATGCCGGAATCATCTCCTCATTTGCATTTCTCTTGTTCTCAAAAAAGTGAATTACCTTCTGCAGCTCTTTTGAAGAAGACCTTGCAGCTCCCGCAAGTCAGAGCGCCGTAGTGACACCCAGAAGCTTCATCCCCGCAGATCAGGCAGGTCTTCTGTGGTGGGAAGTAATAGTCAATGGGCAGAACATGGTCCCTTGCAGCATCCAGCCTTTGGAGAGAAGACATAAAGATGGACAAGGGTCAGTTAGCAGGCTGAACACAGAAGCCCAGTGGTCAGCATGTGGCCAGAAGCAAGCATGCATCGTAACACCCACGGGCTTGGTAGCAATCGCAGGCAGCCCACCAGCCAGCCAGTCCGGACACCATCAGTCCTCACGCCCATGCCATCCACCGATGGAACGTGTGCTCTGCTTTGCTTTCAAGGGCTGCTGCAGGCAGGATGGTTCTCGGAGCAGCCTGCAGGAACACACTCCGATCAGCAGGCGCGCCAGGGTATGTCCACAGCAGAAGGTTTTGGAATACCTAGTGTAGTGGCAGCCCCTTACCCGGACACGGCAGGCTGGGCTCAGGGCCAGGGCGGACGGCAGTCCCTCGGCATCAAGTCCTTGTCTGGCCGGCAGCTCAGCAAAGGAGGGCCGCTGAAGCGCTGGCCGCTGCCGCCCAGCTTGTGACCACAGAGCCATTCTGCGGTGACGAAGGTGGCTGCTGGCCCCTTTCACCCAGGGCTTGTCCTCGTGGTGCCAACCTGGCACTGAGGATGCCTGTGGTGGCCCTGTCTTCACACCTGGGGGACAGCGTGAGGGTGAAGCGAGAGGGGCAGTTTCCCAGTTTCATTTTGCAGGGGCACTAAGAATGCCCCAATAGCATGCCGAGCGCCCATGCCGAAGCCCAGAATCCTGAGTCCCCTGAAGCACAGGAATGACGGCAAAACTGGGGTGAGCAGGCAGCCCTCCGCATCCATATGCAGAAGTCCTGCTGCTTCTGTGGGGGTTTATTCCTGGGCTAGTCCTTCGGTCTCAGCACACTTATCAAAACCCAGGTCCCTCTGTCCTCAGCAGGACCTGCTTCTGAATATGCATGCGCAGAGCTGGGCTGCGGAGCTTTGGTTTGGTGAGAAAACCATTCATCTGTTAGCTTGGAATAAAGGTTTGTGATCAGTGGGATTTGGTGGAAGTCCAGCACTGTGCAAGCCAATTACCAGCAACATCTGCTCTTCTGAAGGTGTATTAACCCAAAATCATCTGCACATGACACAGCCTGTTGTCCTTCAGAAAGCGTGTTTGTCCGAACACTAAACCCAGTGCTTCTTTATCACTTTCAATCTTTGTGTTCTCCTTTCCCTGGGAGGGTGTTCAAAGATAGGCTGGACATGCACAAGGTGGGCATGTCGTGAGCGGAGCCGGCTGGAGCCGGGGGTCAGACTAGATGGCCCGGGAGACCCCTTCTGACTTGCTCTGTTTCTACGTTTGACAACCTCAAGAGTTGCTCAATGTATATTCAATGCCCGGCTTATTCTATCTAACCAATCTGTGAATCCCGGCCATGGGTGTGAAGAGAGCGAGAAGGCCTCCGCAAGTGCTTTATTGGCAAATGGCAAATGGCAAATGGCATGTTCTTTCTGCGCATCTTGTAGATCTCACAGAGTCCTAACCAAAGCGAAGCCCCACGTGAAGGCACAAGAAAGCAAGCCTTGCTGCTCTTGGTGATCTCCATCTGCCACTGCCACCCCATACCAAGTGCCACATTAGTGCGGTTGTCGCCACCGCCTTTAAACACACACACCCACGCCCCAAATGTAGGAGGGTGTAGCCAAAAGAAAACAGTATTTCACTGAAAATATCTACACAAGTTTAGGGCATCTACCCAAGTCAGGTCTCACTTTCCTGTTTTCAAGAGTGTTTTTGGAGATCTGGAGCAAGAGCTCTTAGGTTTTCTTACAAGCCGGACAAATGTCTGCTTGGAACATTCATATGCAGTGGTTGCAACTGGGTGTTTTCCATGCGTTGCTGCCCTGGCTCCTGTCGCATGGACTTTGCTGAAGGCTGCACTGCTGCATGGGTGTCTGAGGCTTTAAGGCAGCAAGGCAGCATATGAGAGGATACCAAGGGATGGAATTGTGGCCTTAGATGTGTTAGTGAACATTTTCTAAAGAGTCACAAAATGTAGGTATCAGCAGCCTGCAGAGTGACATTGTTTGGTATTAAAGAGTTTTAAAGAAAACGTTTCAAAAATACAAATTGAATTTTATTGCAGCATGAAAAGTGTATTTTAAGAGAAATAAGAACTATGTGGAGCAGGGTTCCGAAAGGCTGCAAGCCAGTCTGGAGAAATACTGGGGCCGAGTGAAGCGTTCTGAGTTGCATCCATGACAGAAGGTGCAGCTTTTGAGCCAGCCTTCCTTTCGAGTCATGCGAACTCCCTCAGGCTGCCAAAGCGGAAAGACGAAGCACCAATGGGAGGGGAATCCTTACCAAGCCATTCCTGCTTTCAGGTGGAAACCTCAAGAGACCAACAAGCACAAACAGTAACTAAGGTCCAAACAGGGACGTCTCACGAGTTGCAATCCAGTTGCCCTCCAGTGCCCAAGCTTGATCCCGGCCTTTGGGTGTGCGTGGCGTGCGGCACCCGGTCCACCCCGAGCCTTGCCCCTTCCTGCAAGTGGCAACACGGAGTCAACAGACCGCTCTCTAAACCACAACCCTTTTGCCTTCCCAAAGGCCCTAGCAGGAGCGCTTTGCTTTAGCCTGAGCCCTCTGCTGAAGAATAAATGTGTCCCCAGTATGCCCAGTTTGGGGCAGAGCCCAGGGCCACAGGCTGCGGCAAGGGGCCTTAGCCCCCTACTTCAGGGACAGAGCCAGGTTGCAGCTTTGGAAACACACAGGCAGGTGTGTCTGTGTGCATGTGGGAGGGAGGGAGCAAACAGCAGTTCCTGGAAGCGCCGAACCCCTTGCCATTTTTCCTGTTTTCCCCTTTTCATAACAACAACAATGGCAAGAAACAGCAACAACCCACCGGTATTCTGCGTGCGCAGAGAGTTTCACCTTGCCTTTTCTGTGCAACGGAAAAAATAAAAACCTGAATCACATTGTGTATTGTTGCCTACTGGTCGAAGCGGGTGGAGGTCTTAGAATGCAAAGTTCCTTCACAGTTAGAACAAAACCATCTTTCTCTGGTAGCAGATTCCACCCTGAATGGCTAAGTGCAGAATTTGCCAAGGCATAAATGTCCACAGGTGGGAAACTTCAGAACATGAGCCACCATTAGCACCAACAAAGGGAGCACCGAGCTCCACTATGAATTTCCGGATGGTTAAACTAGCCAGGAACTGCTGCACACCTGTGCTGCTTGCAACACCTATTTGAAACTAGACCTGTTCCAAACAGGTATCCCTGAAGGCGACTGTGGCAGATGCAGCATTTTCCTGGCAGTCACAGGGAGTCCTTCACCTGCAACATAAATTCATCCTTTCAACCTTTCCTATAGACAGAGCAGCCAGGTGGATATGGGGTGGACAAGAGGGTCCCACAGCGAGGAGGAGTGTCAGCCTCTAGTCTTTGTGCTGTCCCTCAGCGTTGGGCGGCAGGGATCCATCTCTCCTGAAAACTGTGATTTTAAAAGATGCGGGACTGCATAGAGGGTTTCTCTTCCTCAGCAACAGCAGCAACCGCATCGCAGAAGCAACAGCGCGGGTGGAGAAGAACAGAGGCGCTGTGTGTTGGTGATGGTGCAAGCACTGGCTGAGAAGTACCAACTGCTGCCAGCTTCTCCCCAGTGCACACTGAGCCAGGTTGCAAATGCGAACAGCTTTTGTCAGAGTTCCTCTCACACCAGAAAAGTATGTCTGTTCAGAATGCGCTGGGTTTAACACCAGTAAATTACTTCCGCTGTTCTTAAAATGCTACATCTTTCCTCATCTTATTTGGAGTGATTCATAACTGTTTCATTTAATTGCGTATGTGGCACAAACAGGATATCCTTGGTGTCTAGTGCTAAATGGCGAGGCTTGGGAGTCTTGCCTAAAATTCACTCAATTTACCATTAATATTACTTGCATCCCTCCAAAAAAAATACTAGAGAACCTGCATGATTCTCTGCCTCAGCCAGGACTTGATTTAGTGGGATATTGCTATATAAACCATCAGTTGATGGTGCAACAGAAACCCAGTGGCTTTCAGGATGTACCAAAGTTGTTTTCATTCCCTGGATCATGTGTGCTTATTAATCTAATTGATCTGCACCCACAATTACAATAAACAAATATACTGTATATTATATGTGCATGTGTGCACATACATGTGCAAATATACTAAACGCCAGAACTGGAAACCCAATTTAAAATCACAAGAAGTCATTAAAACCAGGCACAAGAGATGGCTTATGAAAGCCAGGCTCAGTCCTGCAAAGCTGTCCTAGCCAGCAGGGCCTCAGATGGTCTGTGAAGCCTTTGGCATACTGGCAGGATGCGGCTCTCCAGGAGCCAGGGCCAAAAAGGACCCCCACCCTGTCATCACCGCCGTCCGCCTCGGTGGTAGGAAGCCTCATCTGGTGAACTCTTTGATCAGGCGATCTCAGGAAGGAGGCGGCGGCCACCGAGGAGAAGCCAAGCAGATGTGGGAGTGCGATTAGGGAGGCGCCGGTGGGCAGGCTGCCCAACCAAGGAAAGACGCAACCAAATCCATCAGGTAAGCCACGGGAGCCAGCGTGGAGAGGAACCCAGTCTGAGCCGACCCACCAAACTGCCTTCTTGGCAAGCAGCATTGCCAGTGGCACTTGGGCCATTCCCAGGTTTTGCAATGGCTGTGGTAGCTCCTTCCTGCTCTACAGCCTTTGTGGTTCTGGGTTCAAAGCCAGAAGCTAAAGGGTGAATGGAGCCTGCCACCCTGAGTTCCTTAAGAGATGACAATAAAAATGTTATCCATATATTTTGAAAACCATACTTTTCTATGTAAAAAAAAGCCCTGGACTGATAGCTTGCCTGCCCCGCCCTGCCCCTCACTCCAGGAATTAAACTTGGTACATTTCTGAGGTTGGGGATAGTGCCCCTTTGCTTGCTGGTCAAGACGCCTGAGCTGAAAGCAGGGAGCTGTCCCAGAAGGCTGAGGAATGACTCTGTCCAAGGAAAGATCAGAAGCTCAGAAGCAGGCTCCCAAGGCAGCCTCCCGAGGGTTAACCCTTGATCATTAGCTGCTCAGCAGCCCTTGCTGGCCTCTTGGAAAACCCACGGTGAGGATCCAGCCACGCCACCCTCCTCACTCCGTCTATAGAGTCTGGTCCCAGACAGTAGATTAATTAACAGAAAAGCTGCTCTCTTTGCTAGGCACACTTCTTGTTCTGCAGCCAAAGGACACTTGGCTGAGTATCTGGAGTAAGTAGGCTGAAAAATTCACACTAGGTTTTACTGAGCAGCCACTTGAACATCCTGAGAATGGGTGGGATCTTCTGTAGACGAACATTAAGGAGTCTGCTGTGGTTGGTCTGATTGTCACTCCAGACACAGGAGGGCCCCAGTGGCCTCCCAGGTGAGAGCTCTCCCTGCTTCTCAGCTGGGAGGCCCAAAGATCACCTCCCTGCTCTGTGTGTCTGACAGGGAGAGGCAGCTACAGGAGGCAGAAAACGGCAGCTCTGAGAAATCCGTGGCCTGACGCAGATACTTCAGGTGGCCTCAGAATAAGTGCAGCTGCTCTCTCCCCACTCCTCAAAGGAGTCTTTCACCCCCGGCCAAATTTGTAGCGGCTGCATCGTGGGGACCTGCACCACGTGTACGTTTCCTGAAGTCTCCTCCTCAGCCAGGAAGGCTGGCTGGCCTGGCCACGCAGGGGGCTGCAAGGAAGGGAGCTGTCTCGGTTCCCAACTAGCTTGCTGCAAACCCTCTGGTTTAATGTGCTCAGTGTGCTTTTCATGGTTATCTGAAGAGGCACTGAGGTTGCAGCTTGTCACTCATCCCACCCAATATATTTGTGGCTCAGGCCGGGGTTGACTACAGTTCTCTCAAGGTTCCAGAAGACCGTTTCTCAGTCTCCAAAGTCATGGGTTTTAAAACCATCCCTTGCAAGCTTTATTTTGTTCAGCTTGTGCCTGATTTATCAGAGTCAGCAAAGGAGGAAATCCTGGAGAAATATGGGATGGGAGAGGGGAAGGGAAAAGAAAGAAAGATGGACAGATGGATGGACAGACAGACAGCATTGTCTACAGCTGCGTGAATCACATTCAGTGCCTCCATCTCTGCAACAGATTTTCCCAGTACAACTCCCGCACAAATGAGACTTGCAAAATGCAACCCAAGAGTCACGGCAGAGCTTGGAAACCCAGAAAACTGAGATAAGACAGAAGAAAGCAGACACAACTTTTGCAGGAATGACGTGGGCCCAAGATTCCACCCCGAGTTCATGACGGGAAGGTCAAGGTTGGAAACATTTGCAAAACTTTTGGAAGAGGAGAAAGAAACAAATGTTCACAGCCTGTATCCTTGGCGCAAGATGGAAGTGCATGATTAGGATGCTTCTGGCTGGTCTCGAGGGTCACAAAAGTATTCACAGAATCCTGGCACCACGCAAGACCCGAGCATTACCGTGCAAGCCAGGTAGCCAGCACGCGTGTGCCAACAGCTCATTTCGGCACTCAGGCCAGCTTTCACTGCACAACTTTGAACAAGAAGGAATTTCGGCCCCTCTCTCCCCGCTCACTCCTTCCTGCTATTGCTCACGCTGAAAAATTCCATCTGAGCTATGCAAGGCCAGAGAAAGCCCCCTTTCAAAAGAAGCCAGTCACAAAGATCTGCCATTCATTTATGCAGGCACGGGGTTTCAAAGCTCCCAAAGAGCAGCTCCCTTTTGTACATGGGGTGCGCATGGCAGATGATGGAGAATGGGAAGAAAGAAAGGAAAGCGCAGGGAGGCAGCCACCATGGGGCATTCTAGTCAGATGATAAGCATCACAAGTGCTGTGCTTTTGAGGGCTTGGACACAGAACATGCACAGGCATGATAATGAGTGACCGCAGAATATAAACATGGCATTTCACCACCATATTGTATTTTATTATTTTTTATTGGAAGGGTAAGCAAGCAGGCAGGCAAGTCCTTTCCTTCTTGAAGCTGGACTTGTCGCTCCTCGTAAATCGCTGAAGGTATTTGGGGCGGTTCTGCAACATTATCCTCAAATAGTGGTCCAAAGAGCACCATCTTTGCCCAGTGAGGAAGAGGCGATGGGGCTGTGCAGAACTGCAGTAGGGCTCCCTCTGGTTTGGGTCAAGGGTGGACAAAGGTTCTCCTCTTTTTACATTCACAGTAGTGATATACTGGAGAGCCAGTGTGGCTAGTGGTGAAGAGCACGGGACTGGGACTCAGACGATCTGGGTTCGAGTCCCCGCTCAGCCATGGAGCCAACTGGGTGATTTTGGGCCAGTCACAGACTCTCAGCCCAACCTGTCTCACAGGGTTGTTGTTGTGGGGATAAGATGGAGGAGGAGAATGATGTAAGCTGCCTTGAGCCCTTTGTAGGAAAAAGGCAGGATATAAATTGGAAAATAAATAAATATGTAGATGCATTTTGATGGCATTATCCTGAAAGACACCATAGAGCTTTGTCAAATAAAACAGATCCTCTCATTTCCATTTTGAATCTACTTGTACAATTTGGGGTACATAATTAGATGTACTGGCTGGTACTCCAAATGCCTTGCATCTGTTTCCTTTATGTATTTGTTGCATTTCTAGCCCTCTTTCCTCCCAGTGTGGAACTCAAGGTGGCCCCGTGCGGTTCCCAGGGGGTCTCCCCTCCAAGCTCAGGCCAGCCCCGGACCTGCTTAGCTTCAACATACTGGATGCCTCATGCGCCTTCAGACCATCCTCCTTGTCATATTGTATGGCTTTGCGAAACTAGCTTTAGGAAGGCGCATGACCACTTTGCAGAGCGGCAGAGGTCAAGTGATTCAGCGAAGGACCGACCCAGAGCCTTTTTGCAAGGATCCAGAAGACGGGGCTTCTTTTGCAGATGTATGAGAAGAGCTGCCGAGTTCCCCTGCTTAAGCCAATTCTCTGTCTAATTTTCCACAAACCACCTTCATGAGGACCTTGCAAATCAGGGCTGAAGAGCCTCTTGGCAAAGACACGGCAAGCCTGGCATTCCTCTTCATTTTCATTATCTTCCCATTTCTTAGAAATGAATGTTTGTTTTCCAAGGCAATAAGTGCACAGAGATGATTCACATAATGGTAACTATCAGCCACTGGGCTGTCCTAACCTGTGGCAAGTACAGACCTTGGTCTCGTTACATCTGACATGCGTTTTTGCACAACACGAGAGCACCGTGTATAAAAACGGGGTGGTGGACTGGGTCACTCCATTTTTGGCCTGAATTCCCTTCTGTTCTGTCCTCCACAACTCTGCTTGCTCTCTGTATCCTCTGCTGGCTTTTCTCTCGAATGGCGAGCAGGCGCTGCATTTTTACATTATATCTTGGCTGCATGTTTACTTGCCCTCATCAACTAAAAAGATACATTGGATTTGGAGTCAATATGTGACTTCTGTGCCAAGCCAGGTGCGAACTGAGCTCCTCTGCCTGCTTTCTGAACCGCTCCCTGTTCCCCTCTCAGCCCCGTCCTACCACGAGACCAGAAGCTTCCAAGCAGGGCAGACCAGCCATGCATAAGAGGGCTGTGGGCTCTGTCCGGTCACATGCGACCATGCGCTCACTCAGACGAACCATTTCCCTTGCGTGTTCTCCTGCCACTGATCAGTACCGTGCCTGCAGTGAAGACATTTGTGCTGCTCAGAAACCGTTTTTCTGCCTCCCCTGAAGCGAGCGACACAGGGAGAGAGGCCGTGCCTCCCTTCACAGACCCGGCGTGGTCCGTGTAGCCCAGGACGGCAACACGGGCTGGCAGGGGCAGCTCTTCAGGGTCTTCCGCCCTATCTTAGGAGATGCCAAGGATGGAACTTGGCCTAAAGGCCCTTCTCTACCCGTGAGGAGGCTAGATTGCCATGCGACCCGTGAGTTTATCAGGCACCTGGCAGGCTACAGCACAAGCATGGCCAGCCAAGGGACGGCATCCATGCTCTTCCATGCCCCACATCATCCCGCTCAGGTCTGGAATGCATGCAGCCCTGAGATGTCAGGCAGGGGAGAGGGTGGCAGTCAATTATGATGATGATGTAGGACCCATAGAGTAGTAGAGTTGGAAGGGACCATGAAGGCCATCGAGCCCAACCCCTGCTGTTGCAGGACACCAGTTTACACCATCCCACTCGGATGGCTGGCCAGTTTCTTTTGGAATGTCTCTGGGGTGGGAGAGCCCAGCACCTCTCCAGGCAGCTGGTGCCACTGATGTATTGCTCTGACCGTGAGGAAGCTCTTCCTGATGCCCAGCCTGAATCTGGGAGACTGCTCTGATAATGTAGGATCAGCCTGCTCCTTTTTTCACATCTTTTTTCTATCTCACAAGGCTTCCTCTTCTTCCAACCACTGTGCCTAAAATCAGCAAAGATGCCGAATTTTGTTTCACTTCCCTGAAACAACCTTGAGGATGTTGCCAAGCTGACCATCCTTTGTTTGTGAGCATGGCAGCAGCAGAAGACAGAATCTCGGGGAGAGAGAAATTTGGCCAGGGTCAACAGGGCTGTGGCAAAGACATGGGCAGACACTGGGTTTCCCCATTTGGTCCCTGATAAATACAGTTGCTGGCGATGCCTCAGCTAGTGCCAAAAATAAGAAGTGGGATCGAACAGATTAAGAATGAATAGCGGTGGGTATTCTGTTACAAAATGACCATTGGCCAGAGAATAGAGCTTATCAACTGGGCTTTCACCATCACTTATCCTGAAATTACACCCTCTTTGCTGACCTAAACATTGCGTTTATTTACAGCACCAAGAGAATAATCCAAGACTGAAGTGACTTAATAGAGGGAAAGACTTCCAGTTGAATGAGCTGCTCTTTCCTTCACTTAATGAGTATACAACAATGTTGAGCTGGTATTTTGTATTTCTGTGCAAAATACAGTTACCTGAGAATGAGCAAAAGAGCGAACGAAGTGGCAGACGTGGTCTTAGCAAACCCAACCACGCTGACTCAAAGGAGATAATGACCGTGCATTAATAATCTAAAACAGTGTCTAGTACCTCTGACTGGGCTAAGAGGCTCTGAACAACCTGAGAGTCTTCACTCTAACCAGGTACAGCCTGAGAAGAACACAGACATGCTTGGCCTGCAGGTGGGTGCTGCCAACAGCCATCTAAACTCTGGGAATCCATCGCCATAGGGCAGAACAAGCAGCCCTTACGTCCCTTTGTAGAGTTTGCACAAATTTGTTTCTGGAAGTGTCTGAAAAGAAGCCTCAATTTCACGAAATGTTCTGAGTCACCATTGTGTTTTAATTGGGTAACAAGCTCACAGTAACTGAGCTAGTGAAAGATATGATCAAATTTATATTAGAGTAATTGCAACCAACAACTGACAGTCTCTTTAATTGACGGTTTCTTTGACAGACGAAGACTGCACTTTTGCACGCCTGCTCCAAAGCACACCTGCCTGAGATCAGTCCTGCTTGCTTCCCTAAATGTGGCAGAGGATTGCTGTTTAAAGCTGCAATGTGATACACCCTGAAAGGCCAGCTGCAGCAGCGCATTGTTTTGCTCCAGTTTTAGATGCAATTATCCCAGTTCTCCAAGAGCCAAGCAAGGAAAAAGTGCAGGTGAGAAGGAGAAGAGGCAGTGGGAGGGTGAATGGGAAAGCAAGCATCACGGAAGCGCTTGCTCTCCTGGGGACTGAAGAGCTACCTGGACTCTCCAAAGTGAGGGTCTCGGTGCGGGCACCGCTGCTCCAGTTCCCAAGGAAACAACCTGTCCTGGTCAATCTTTTCTAATTGCATTTAAGTTCAGCCGCAGTCCTCCAATTCTATCAGCACCATTCTCTGCTGGCAATGAAAGGGGAGCGTGGCTGAAAGCACGACGGTGAGTAACAAGATAGTTTTAATCCCGGCATTCCCACGCCCTGGAGAGGCTTAGCCAGAGTGGCAGAAGCAGCATTTGCTAAAGATTAGACAGAAACTATTAGCAGGGTGTTATTTCACATTGCGTGCTGCAAAAAGGATTGCATTATTGCTTAACAGCAAGCTGTTCTTATGGGACAGAACATAGTTACTCTCTGCCTGTTAAATCATGAGGGCTGATGACACTGACTGCATGATCCCGTAGCAGAGCAAGACGAACTTGCGTGGAGCCACACAAGAAGGCTGTGTATCAGGAAGCAGCTTGCTGGGCTTGTCTATCTCTTCAGGGCCACAGCCTCACTGGGCCAAGAACACACTACTTGGGCAAGCGCTTTGCAAAGCTTCACCCCAAATGCATGCACCGGTTTCAGAAAGCTAATTCTACCCAAGCAGCTTGGCCTTGAGCTTGCCCACCATCTTTTGGTTTTGATTCATTTCATCAAAACAGCAAAATGCAATAAATATCTTTTTCCACTGGCAGGAGATATCAAGCTTCCTTGCTTGGAAGAACCTTGCCTGTGGGCCAAACCAGGCACAAAATGAATGTCCGGTAGCTGGGTCTTCTTTTCTTTCTTCTTCTAGAACAGCTGCAGGGCTCTTGGTGCCAACCTTAAGAAAATCCCCCTAAATGCCATGATCTGGGTAAGGCCCTGCAGCTAAGGAGGGAAAATGTCATGGTAGCTGGACACACACGGCAAGTCCTGTCTGTCCAGGCTCTCAGCTGAGGCAACACAAATTCTAAGCACACCAAAGGAGAAAATGGGAAGCAGCCACAAGCGTGAGAAGATCTAGCTGGAATTGAGTCTCCTTGCGCTTGCCAGATTTTCTTTTTTTATGCATGGCCCTGGCCAGGTTGCGAGCCAAGCCGAGGTCAAGTCCACGGAGGCCCAGGAACACTAGTGAACCTCTTCTATGCACAAAGTACGCAATTCTTTGTGCAAAGTATGCAAGCCTACAAGCAGAGCCTGCGTGGAGGCAGGCTCTGCTTGCACTGCAGGTGTGTGGTTGGTGTATGAACTTCCTACCAGACTCCCATGCACAAGGTGGACTCAAGGCAGAGGGGAGGCAAGACAGAGCGTGGGGACCAGAGGCAAGGGAATCTAATGGGTTCCCGCCTGCAAGGTGGATTCCTCGCACGTGGCTATCTTTAGATTCAGGAGCCTCTAGCTTGCAGGTCTAACCATTCCTTAGCCACCCCTCCTGAAAGAGGAGGAAGGGAAAGAAGTGACACAGAAGTGGGAATGGCTCACTCTGCACTTCAGGCCCATACATTACATCCACAAATGATATGTACCTATCGTTCGCATATAAACAGTGACCGTTCCATCCACACAGATGTTTCTTCCAAATGCTCTGTGAACGTTCCTGGCTGTGGGTGACCTGGGCCCAGAATGAAAGCAGCCCATGCATGTTGACTGGTCAATTAGCGCTCGCTCGGGAGGACACGTGCAGACATGGTCTCAGAAGAGCTGTCATCTGGGACACCAGTTCTGCATTGTTGTTATCTGTGTCTCTTATACAACATGGATGACGTACAGAGGCAAGGCTTCATCCCTAAATCAGCCAAATGTAATCAAATCGTCCCTGTGATCACCTGAACCAGTTGTGTTCCAACTTCAGCAACACAGGCATGTTGACAGGGCTTGAGTGAAAGACCAAAGGCTCGCATTTTACATGCAGGCAGAATGTGCAGACTGCTGGATAAAGAAATCGGTATCTTTGGACCAGCTGCTGCGTCCTAACGGAAAGCCAAATCGACAGCGTTCCCATTGTTTCGTGGCGCTGCGAGGCTCAACCCTGCATTAGTTTCATGAGTTGGTTAATCATCTAAAGCTTTTACTTTAGCTACTGCTTTTACTAAAGTAGAAAAGTGGTTACTACTTTTAAATGGTTTCAATTGGCCTGGCTCAGAATGACAGACACGCTTTTCGGAAGACATCTCCTCTACCATGCAAGCAGGTTCTCAGCAGGGGGCTCTTCTCACAGGCTCCCTAGCTTGCCATCCCTGGAACGGCCCCGGGGGTACGTTCCTCCTCGTTGAGGAACGGCGCCCCAGCACGTAGCCTTCCTTCTGGATGTCCAGCGGGGCAGGGGTGGCTGCAAGGTCCCAGTTGCCTGCATTCCTGGGAAAAGCAGGCTGGGAATGTGTGTCTCAGTTACACCTTAGCCGACCCGCCATAGTGCAGCAGCGCTGTCTTTGCAGGGGAGCGGGAAGCTTCGCTCTGAACACTCTTCAGAACAGGCCGGACAGGGGGCTGCTCTCTCATCCTGGGATCGGAAGCACATGACTGGCTGCTTGCAACAGCTTCCCCAGCTTCCCATTGCTTTCTGGGCCCATTTCCAAGCCCTCATGGTTACTGCTTTTAAATGGTCTGAGAGCAGGCTATCTCAGGGCCTGACCCTGTGCATGAATAAAGTCAACAAAGTCAGTCCCTTCTGACAGCCCTCCCAGCATGCTGAATCATCATGGGCTGGGAGGGCCTTCCCGATGCCACACCTGGGCGGGGGACATTCCTGCCCGGGAAGGTCTCCAAGCTCCCTCCCGATGTGTTTCCGCCTCCTTCAGTGGCTGCTTGGCCTGTGGACCTGCCAGGGTCGATGCTCCCTGGAATTCCCGTGACAGCCCTCTTGCTGCCCTCGCCTTCTTCCCTTCTGTTCGGTGTCGACCAGGTAGTGCCGACTGGTGTGTCAGATCTGTTCTCTTGCAAGCAGCTTGGAGTGTTTTTCCTTTCTTTCTATTGTAAGAACAGAGGGCGGGCACCATTCTGCCCCAAAAGGCTCCTTTGCACGTGGGATGAGGCTGGGTGCACTCTCGACAGTCGCAAGGGTGCCTGAGATCGCTACGAAGCGCCCCACACGCTTGCATTCTGCATGGCCCTGGGAAGCTGGGACCCTGCTGCGTCAGTGCTCCAGGCACCTGAGAGGAAAGGGGTGATGCCTTGCAGAGAGACTTTGGGTTCCTGCTGCTGCCACCAGGACAGATTTGGGTAAAGGGAAGCCAAGGAGCAGGACAGCCTCACGTGGGAAGCACAATGACATTTCTGAATGTTTGAAATAAGGGAAGGAAAAAACTAGCTCAAGAAAGGCCCACGTATGTTGAAAAGCTCCCTTCAGATAAAGAAAAACTAAAATATATCCAAATAAACAAGATCAGCATTTCAGGACACAGGCGTCAAAAGTAATTGTTTCACGAACTGAGTCCTTCTTGAATTCATTATGTCTCAAAAGACTTGCATCGCTTTTGCCCGTTCCATGCTCCTCCAGGCCCTCTGGGGGGGTGGGGGGGAATTCAGTGATGGATTGTAGCAGCTGCCTTTAGTAAGTGAAGGAGTGTGTGGTTCCAAAACTGAGTGAACCTGCCCCCAGTGCAGACATCGCATTGAAAATAAGAACTGAATGCTCATGTGCGAAGAGGATTTTCATAATTAAATGCAGGAAAAGATAAATGGTACACATAACAGGGGAAATGCCCTTGCCAGGCAAATGCAGTACTCTTTGCATATCCCAAGTAATAAAAGTTTAATTAACTGCATCATGATTGACCCTTTTTATTGCACTAGCAGCTATAAACACTTATACAGCAGGCCAAACACTCGCACAAAACCATAATGACTGTGTGTTAAATACACAGAATTTGTTCCGTCACATTCACACAGTTGCAAAGGCAGCTGCTAAGAAGGACACTTTGCCACCCCTTCAACATGGGGGGAGCAAAACTCAGCTGGGACAGAACCGTCCTCCACCATTCATGGGTCTAAGCCAAAGAAAGCAACCCTAGTGGCACAGCCAAGGAAGCTAAAAACAGCAACAGGCAGCAAGCTTGCTGCCCCAGCCCTCTGCCCCAGCCTGCCTGGCACCTCCAGGTTCCCCTCCTGAACTTTGTTTTCTCGAAGTACAGACTGTTTATAGTTGACGGCATTTAAAAAGCGTGAGCCTAATTTATAGAGAGCCACATTCTGAATATCATGAGTTCCTTTCACCGCTGCATTGTGTGTTCCAGGCTTTATGCTTCGTTCTTACCATCCTTTATGAGTGTTATATTGCTTTTTGCCGAATCTGGAATGGCTTAAGGGGCGGTTGTGAGTGGGTGGGTGGAAAGGCAAGTGGGGTGAGGAGACGCACTGACAGTTTATGCTCCGGGAGCCTCTGAAGGAAGACCTCCAAGGAAGAACGGCTCTTCAGCAAGATGGCAGGGTTCTGCCCCTTGACTGCCGGAGTCCTTGAATTGCTCACACTCTGGACCAGCGTTCCCGTTCACAGAGCTGGAGCACCTAATTCACTTCCAGGGAGGGATCACGGAAAGGAAGACGGACGGGCAGGCAGCGCACGTGAACAGCGCTGTGTGCGAAAGGCCCCTGCGCGAAACTCCCCCAGCGATGCATGCTAGAGATTTGGGTTGGTTCAAAGAAATCCTCTGAAATACAGATTCTGTGAAAAGAGGTCAGGGTCTACAGATAATTTTCCACTAAAAGAATCCCAGATAATGATTTCCTATAAAATAAATAGAGACTTTTGTTGTACACAGTTTCTCAGAAAATCACTGCTCCTTCCTTAGTGGCTGGAACTGACATTAAAACGATAAAAGACTGATAAAAATTTCTGTGTAACCCCATACATTCTGAAGCAAAGTCTTATGATGTTTGTAATGTTCATCAACAACCATTTAATAGGCTCCCTGTGCTAAAGGGATAATAAGTATTTATTATCAGCATTATACAAAGAACTTGTGTGAGAATGTTAACAGACACAGAACTGTATCAATGTTTCGCGTTTTCCTTTCATTTCAGTCCCTGATGAAGGAACGGTGATTTTCCCAAATGTGCAGGGCAGAATAAATGCCTCCGACTCTTCTGTTGATTCTGTCGCCTGTAAGTCCCTTCTCCCCTTGTCAATTCACCTATTAAACCAATTCCCAAGGTAGCACTGCTGTGTATGCAGTTTGAATTACCACCTCATGTGCAATCGTTTACACTCTTGCAACTTACTCAATTTTTCGCAGTTTGCTCATCTTGCTGCTGCATGGTGTTGCTCCTTTTCTGATACACGGACAGTTGCCAGAGGGCTCCATGGCGCTTGGGCAGCAGGTTCGAAGTGGATGCAGCGACGGGGCTGCCCAGCGCCTTCTCCTCTGGGACCCGTTCCTCCTGTTTGGTCAGCAACAGGAGACCCTTCGGCATTCTCTGCTCAATGGTATGAATCACGCCGGAATCAATGGGATGGCAGGCGACTCCAGGAGTGAGTGACCCTCCAGCCTCTCCTGCGAGTCTCCTCCGTTCTCACAGAGAACACCGTCCACGCAAGGCTGCTCAGGGAGGGGGCAGCCTCGCCTGTGCGCCCCGCACGTGCATGCGCAGGACACTCGTGCAGGCCTGGCCCGCTCCCCGGGCTCCTACTCAGCTTTGCACGGGGGAGCCGAGGGCCACCGCCTGCCCCATCCTGGGCTAGGAAGCCCAGAGCGGGCAGGCCTTCCCTTCCTGCTCCTCAGCCGGAGGGCGGGGAAGGCGGCCCACGTGCCGCACTGGTGGGCACCTATGCAGGCGGGCGAGGGAAGGGCCCAGGTCACCCAGCGCAGCAACTCCTGCGGAGCCACACTGGCTTTCCAGCACATGCTCAACTTGGCTCTGCTCCCTTCTGCTCAAGACGCACGCGGCCGGCTCTTCCAACTACCCCGGGAAAAGAGCAATAATGCTCACTCAGACATGGCTGAGTTTGCCTGGGGGTGACCGATGCTTTTCATGCTTCTGGGGAAAAAATGACTGCATGTGCTTAGGCACCTCCCGTGCATCACAGCAGCCTACAGAGCCAAACCTGGAAGGCTGTTTGCAACCTGTATCTGGAAGCTGTGGCTCGCTGCCCACCATTTTAGGTATACAGGGCACCCTCAGGACCGGGACTCCAGCATTGGAGCTGGGAGACCCTTTCGACCCACCTCAGGCCCCTCAGTAAAAATGCGGCGCAGATCCCCCTGCTAGGTGTGCTAAGCCATGTTCATTCTGGCCCTCACATTCTTCCTGACCCCCATCATGCAACAGTCAGGCACCGATCCAATGGGCCCGGCCTGGCACATGTGGCCCCAGGCCCTCCTCCGAGTGGGCCAGAACAGGGTCCCCTCATGGCCTCTGCGCGGCTGCAAGGCCAGCCCAGCTGTGCCAGCGGTGTTCTAATCCTTCCCTGGAATTCACTCTGGCTCCATCTACATCAAGAAGAGTGCGGCACCACCCAACTTTAATTGAAAAGCTACAACTGTAATCTGCAAAACTGGTCCAAGTGCCCACACAATGCCCTTGGAAATCCCAGAGACAAGAGGAGATCTGATGGCACTTCAAAAAAATCAGGGGTGGGCCAAACCAGGGAGGGCAGCCTCCCCGAGATGACGGAGATGCAGCGGAGAGGCGGCGGGACGTGAGGACAGCTTTCGGCACGGGAAATAAAGAGGCCTTGCCCGAGACGTGGGTGATGGAGCCGGCTGGGCCTTGGCCCCGCGGTGCTCCTCTGCTTATCCTAGGTCACGCAGCAAAGTGGCAGCGACGGCACTATTCCTGCCAACACGGCCACATCCTCCGGGAGCAGAAACTGTAGGAGTCCCCAGACGGCGTCCCCGTGGAAGGTCTGCGCCACGGTCAGGAAAATAACGCCCGTTCGCGGTTTCCTGTCCACCCTGCTGGGCGCCCCACAAACAGAAGACCGCGCAGGGTGTAAATGCAAGCAGGAAGAGACTGGGGCGAAACGGGCATTTGTGGGCGGATGCTGGGACTCCCTCCCGCAGCCGGCAGCCCTGAGCAGGGGCAGAGGCAGCAGAAGCGCCCAGGCGGCAAAGCTGCTGCCCCGCCACACCTCTGGCAGGTGGCCCTGCTCCCTGTGCCCACGCCGGGCTCCCTCTTGCCGGCTGCCCCCTTCCTTGATCCAGGGCAGCTTCTTCAACAACCTGGTGAGCTTCCTGCTGTTCTCAAGCCCAGAGGCAGCATCCTGGCTCATCATGTTGCAGCCACTGATCTAGCAGCATTTGTCAGCTTCCGGTTCTTAAGCCAAACTCTAGAAGCTGCCAGAAGCTGTCAAAAGGCATCCAGCTGCCAAGAGACCTTCTGTTTGAGTTTTACAAGCTGTTTAAACAACGTTAACATGTCAGCCCCTCAGGGCAAAGCACTCCCTAAGTGAACTGTGTTATCAGTTATAGTGTGAGTCGGCTCTTTTACCTGAGCAACCATGTAAGATTGTGCCACAGTGTTTCACCACTGGGTTGCACCAGGCAAGCAGGATCCTGAAGTCCCCACCATTTAATCAGATGGTGTAACGAGACCTTTCTTATGCAGAAGCCCTTCCAGTGCCAGAGACCACACCTTGTGTGCAATGACTCCTGGGACATCATGGCTCTGGTGGAAACTTTGATCTTTGGTCCAGTTCAGGCACACCGATGAGCGAGGGGACTTTAGTAGACCAAGCAGCGTTCCTATTTACACTGCCCAATGGCTCTGTGCAAACTGGGCTAGCTAAACAAAACTTTCTGTCCATGGTTTATTCAGTATTACGCACAACCGGGAACTGTGGCTTCTCTCTTTCGTATCAGCCAGAATCATAACCCATGGCTAAACAAGCCACTGACAGAAGGTTTCTGGTTTGCTGAACTGCAGCAAGAACAATCTGGCAGGATGCACAACGGTTCTGCTTGAAGATAATAAAACAGGGTGCAGACCAGGCTGCTGCATGGTAGATACACACAATGGCTTCGAAAAGAAAATGTGACACACGTGAACACACAAACCCAGCAGGGACCTTGCCCTCGCCACCCCAGACCTTTGGCGATGCTCCATGCGTTCTTGCGGTCAGAGATGGCACCCTGGCAGCTGATTACTCAGATCTTGTCAGTGGACCAGCCAGTCCACTACCTGCATCGAGCAAGTTGACTGTTGAGAAGCGTGGAAATCAAAGGAATACCTTCCTGCTATTCCGAATGTGCCTCCCCAGTGAGGGCAGCTTCCGGTTTATGCCATCATGTGGCAGCGACACTTGGCGCGAGGGCCGATCTAGAAGTAGGGCAAGCCTGTTCCCACCGTTTGCTGGCCGTAACGGCAAGTGCAGCCACGCCGGGAGGCAGAGCGCACAAGGAAGGCCTCGTGGGGCTGCCCGGTGACCAGCACCATCCTCGTGCTAGTCTGCATCCGCCTGGGAACCTTGCGGGGTGGCTCTTCAGCCACAGCTGGCATATGTGATTGTGGTGAGGACAGAGGAGGGCGTTACAGAGGGCAGAACAAAGATACACTTGAGTCAGACTCAATGGATCATCTGTTCAGGGCAATGTTCCTGTTTTGGGGACTAATCGGGGGCACCATCATCATTAGAATGAGTATCAGCCATTTTGCTGTTTTGATTTCTCATCGTGCTAACTTTTTAAAAACAACTGACCAATATTTGGCCACGTATCCGCCCATCAGTTTTAGGCACATGTTAGCATTTCTTGCTGACTGTGGTTTTCCCTTCCTTTTCGGGCCCCGGAACAAAGAACTGTTCCTCCTTTTGCATTGAGTTATTTGCTAGATTTATATCCCACCGTTTTTCTTACAACAAGAAAAAACAAGCTCAGAGTCAGCATCATTCTCCTGCTGCTGCTGCTGCTGCTGCTCTCACTCTTCTCCCCCAGAACAGCAACCCTGTGAAACAGGCTTGGCTAGTCGTCTGTGACTGGTCCGAAGTCACCCAGCTGGCTGCACGGTGGAGCGGAGACTGGAATCCGCATTGCCTGAGTCCGGCCCTGCGCTCTTGGCCAGACAGCGCTGCACAAGATCCTTCAGCACATTTGGTAACGACTATCAGGCCAATGTTCTCAAAAGGTGGGAAAAGGGGTCATTTCTTAAAAATTAGGTATTGCTAGAAAAACAAAAATGGGCTTCAGCTTCCCTTTGCTTTCAGGAAGTTTCTGGAAGCCAATTCCTGCCAGTGCCCAGAGTTTCATATCTACAAACAAGCAGCAAAAGACACTGCGGGACCGGCTGTTTTCACGGAAGCACTCTGTCCCCTCTTGCTGCATCTTTCTGCAAAAACAGAACAATGAAATTTGCAGGGAACCTTTTCTTGGAGGCCCGATTAACAAATCCAAGTACAGCTTCACCCATCTAATTTTAGACGTTACTGCCTGGAAGGGGTTTTCTCAATTGTGGGCTGCCACTGATCAAAGAATACCTCTTGGAAGGAAAGGCCTGCTTTGAGGGCAGTGGCCACTAGATCAAACGCACAAGCCAGCACCTGAGGCAGACTTCCCTTCACTTTTTTCTTTACAGAGCTACAGAACTAGAGCGAGAATAATCATGAGGATGGAGCAAGAGCAGCGCTGGCTCAGGCCAAGAGCTGGCTCTTCTGGTCCCACTTGTGACACTGGAGTTCACACGCAGCGACCGGTAGCCTCGCCGTCCTTTTAAAGTCACCTAGATGGGTGCCCCTCACTGTATCTTGTGAATTCCACAGTCGCACTGAGTGAGGAAGTCCTTCCTTTTACCTTTCCCGAATCTTCTACATCCACATCACGCCTAATTTCAAGCACCTCTCTCCTGCCTCTTTCTTGAAGCTAAACAATCCCAGGTGTTGTAAGTTTTCCTCGCAAGGGAGGTGCTCAACCCCTGGAACATTACAGTTGACCTTTCCTGCATTTCTTCCACATCCACAAATGCCTTTCTAGCTATGATGTCCAGAATGGTACACAAAAGTCTAAGCGCAATCAGGTCATAACCCTGTATAAAGGGAGCATGGCCTGCACAGTTTGCATTTGGTTCTTTTCCTGTTTACGCCTAACCCAGAATGTGGCTTTCGCACAATACCCTCACAATGGGTCTATAGGTCCCTTCAGCTGCTGGCCACAACCCTAATCTCCTTCTCGGTCCGTCACACGAGTCTGATCAGCTCATACACAAAGTTGGCATTTTATGCCCCAAAGTGTATCACTGTACACTTTCCCACAACTGCTGTGGTGACAGCTCTTCTTGTCTGGAGAGACCCTCCTGGAGAGCTATTTTAGGCTAATTCCCTCGCTAACAAGTGATGCCACCCAAGTTCAGATGACGCAACAAGCCGAATGGAACTCGTGCCTGTCCAATGCCGTAATTTAGCATAGTCTGATCATGAGAACGAGGTCAATATCTTGACAATTTGCATACTGCAAGAACAGATCAAGGCAAGAGAGCTTCCCAGGGGATGATGGTCTTGCCACTTTGAAGCTACTGCTGAAAAGTTGCTGCCCAATTTGGCTTTGAAATTCCTTGATTCCATCATATAATTGGAATCACACTTCTGCGATTCGCTTTTACTGTGGTATTCCTGCCATCTCCGTGGTCACCACATTGCTTTCAGTTCATCAGCTGACTGAACAAGCACAAGTAAGTCATGCTGGTAAACAAGGGCGATTCCAAAAGGAGATTATACCTTTCTCAGGACCCACCAAAAATTCACAAATTTGTTGGCAAGCTTTTTCTTAATTTAAAATTATGATTTCTTAGCTACAACGCAACCTTGAGCAGGTGTGGGAACACAGCTGTGCTGACATCATCAGATGGTGAGCAAAGCAAACCCACTGAAGTCTGCAGCAGTTCTTCCATCTGATTTTCAGACCCTTCAACATCAGGTCAGAATTTTTCTTCTCATCTCTCCCTCCACACACACCTGGAGACCTTAAAAGTTTGCCCATCCTTTTGTTTGCTTTTGGTAGGTCTGAATGTAGGCATTGCCTGCTGGCAGTCCTTGAATCCAGCAGAGGGTTCAGGAAAAAGCAACCAGCTTCTGGCCCGTCACTGCCGCGTACCGCACCACGGGTTCATTCCAGAGCCCACAGGAGCAAGATAGTCACACTCCAGCCAACGTGCACGAGATGCTGGGCCAGCTCACGTGCACAACCACCACGAAGGTGGTCCTGGTAGCCACTGAGAGCAAAATTCAAGGTGAAATGGGGGATGGACACTGCCTGGCCCGTCCAGCTCTAGCCATTTATTAACCACAATAAGAAGATAAAAAGGGCATGGGGCATATTAATAGACAGAGCAAAGCCATTTGTATCTTGCTTCTCTTCTTGTCAGGGTTAAGAGAGAGCGTTCTACTCCCAGCCCAGTTTCTTTTGTTGCTCAATTGAGTTATTAAAGTTAATTGAATTAACCGCATGTGTGCCATCAGCTTCACCACTGCTTGGCTTAAACAGAGAGCTTCATAGCTCCCTTCTGTCAGAATCTTGACCCAAAGGAGAAGGAGGCTGGGGAGGAAGAAGAAATATTTTCAGTGTTTAGGTTTCTTTTAATTTCCATTTTGATAAAGAGGGCAGCAGTGGAATTAGAAGAGGGGAGAGAAACCAAGGGAAGGCATTTACAGACACACCGCTCAAGATACGGCTGATGAAGTCCTTGAAGTTAGGCAGGGGGTTTGGCTGGCCTGGCCCTGCCCTGGCCCTTTGCCATCCTTGGGCAGTATCCTCTGAGGCGTGAGCCCAGAACACTTCGACCGTGGGGTGAGGCAGCAATGGGATAACTGATAATGATAATGGGCGAACAAGCATGGGGACCCCTCTGCCCAGACGAAACCTGAGGCAAAGGCTCCCGTCCTCCAGGCCAGCTCAACAGCTTGCAGTGCCGACGCACAAGCGGCCCGATGGCCATGGCTGCCAGCAGGCACACACGCAGGCACGTGGCCGCAGGGGAGGGAGAGAGGGTAAGGCCTCGCTGGAGAAAATCCTTTACAATTAAGCACTCTTAACTCCATAATTACCTCTGAGTGGGAACTGGATGTCCTTCAGCCGAAAGGCTGTTCTCCAAAGGAACAAGAGGAGAATTTGTAAATAGGTTGCAGCTATTCAGGCCTTACTCATGAAAGCCAGTCTCATAACTAGGCTGCATGAGTGACAGCGCAGCATTAATTGCCCGCCTTCATCTCTGTGGTGCCTGCGAAGCGCATGTGCTTCCAGGGGCGCACGGCCTGGCATCTCCCGCGAGAAGCCCGCAGGGAGCGGGAGGTGCCAGGAGGGCCGCCGGAGTGGCTGGGCAGGAGCTAGGATATGTCCGGCCTCTCGGGGTGCTCGTAGCCCAGGAAGCCATGCGCATTCCGGGTGCAACTGGCTGCCTGTTGCTCTGCTGCTGCAAGACAACTGAGTCATCCTTTCGGTATCATTTGCCCGTAGCTCACAAGCTGCCTTGCGAACAATGCTGGGGATAGAAACCTTAACCAGAAAATATGAAGAAAAATAAAGATGTCAGTCCTACAGCATCCCCAGAGTTTTATTGTTCTTATTTTCCAGGGAGGGTGCCAGTGGGAGACCAAAGTCATGGGTGCTTTTATATTTGGGTGAAAGCAACTCATTAGAGTGTCTTTAATAAGCTTCATCAGAACAGAAACACTTGGAATGGGCAGCATTTAAACCACAGAACATCTAAGACAAGTTAAGAAAGCCGTCCGATGGCTGTGGTGCTGCTGCCCCCCAGGAATGGAGCACAGGAGGCCACTGAACGCTAACGGATGAACGACACATGCAGAGAGGCAGCAAGAGAAAAGGGAATCCAGCAGCGCCAACGGAGAGACTGCATTTTACCTGGAATGTTGCGATTCCTAAAGCAGTACTCCTAAGCCCAGGTTTTGCGAAGCTCTCGTGCATGCTCAGCCAGGCAGAATGATTCTTGGGTAACCCTGTGCAAGCCCATGTGGTGTGGCAGCTAAGAGTGCTGGGCTCAGGCTCGGAGAGCCGATTTTAGTCCCCGCTCAGCCGTGGCACTCCCGTGGTGGCTCAGGGCCAGCCACAGACCCCAGCCCAGCCTACAGCACAGAGTGCTTGTTGTGAGGATAACACAAAGAGGAGGAGAGCTAGGCAAGCCACCTGGACTTCCTTGAAAGGAAAAGGGGTGGGATATAAATAGAATTAGGAAATAATTCTTGTGGTCACAGAAGGCACTTCTTGGTAGACACTGCAAAAGAGACGTGGCAATTGCCCACATCAGCAATGCTAGTGCATCCCTTCCCTCCCACACCAGTTCTTAAGAAGTACGAGTTCGCAACAGGTTGCCAACACACCTACCATTTCCCCACCCACTCCTACTTAGCTAGTAAATCTATTTTTGTCCCACAGCTAACAGGAAAACAGAAAACTTGAACACAGCAACAAAATACAGGGGAGAACAAAACATAACCCATAAAATGTTTTAATAACATCTGCTTCAATTTCATGGCTGAGCAAAGATATGAATCTGTGTTCTTCACATCTCCAAATACTCAGAACACAAATATTCCTCTAAACTGTGATTCTTTCTTAGGTTCCATCTGTGAAGGAACAGGGTGGCTGCCTGAGCCTAGCAATGGGACAGGAAAAGAACAAATTTACAGGGAATTTTAAGAACCATCATAAACTTCCCAGGCAAACTGCCTTCATCTGAAATATGCCTGATTGTTATCCATTTGTTTCACACAGGCCTGGCAAATGTGGGAACGTCCTTCTCAAATGAAACCCGCTAGCGCACGGCTCTTTCTACTAATGACTGGACAGACTTTCCCAAAAGCCCCACCGTGCGGGCAGGTGGGAGAAAGGTACCCGCTCCCCCGCCTCTGTTATTGCTTCGCATTCTGCAGGCAGATGTGTGCTGCCTCTGAAGTAAATGAGATTCCATTTTTGGATGCAACATCAATTACTGGTAGCTACTTCTATAAACTCTTACATTCTTCCTCTCTTTTTCACACAGCTATCAGCACAAAAATGCAACAAATTCAGCTGAAGCCAGAACTGAGTCACGCCCCTCCAGGCGTTCTTTAGGTGGGCTTTCCTCCATAAAGGGCTGGAACTGGAAGCGAGCTTTCCGTGAGGCTTTCTTCCCAATTTGATTTTAGAAAGGCAGACAGCGTGTTTCCAGAAACAAAGCCCCTTTTCCCTTGAAATGTTTATGGGGCAAGAGGGGAAGGGAGAGGGTTGAGTGACCGACAGGTCCACCTTCCCATGGCAGGGACTCCAGTCACTTTGGGGAGAAGTCAGAATGGGACTTTGAAATGACCAAGTGCAAACAAAAATAGCTGCGTGGTTGGAGCAGGGAAGAAGAGACAGGAGCCCGAACACCTCTGGCTGGAGATGCAGCCTGGAGCGAGCTCGAGCTTCTGGTGGGTGCAGCGTAGCAGCTGCCGCCTCCTGCTTCAAAAGCGGCTCACTGGGATTGGCCAAGATCTTGTCTCGCACACTCCTCCGCAGTGGCTGCCATTCAGTTTCTGGGTCCTAAGTGCTGTTTAAAGCTCAAATCAGGTAACCGGTTTGGGCCCAGTCACCTGAGGAATCACCTCGAGCCATGTAAACCGCCCCAGGCTTTCCAAGCCCCGAGCCATGTAAACCCCACCAAATTGTGTGTGACAGGCAGCAACTAGAGGCAGGGCCTTTTCGGTGGTAGTGCCCTAGTTGCGAAATGCTTTCCTCAGAGATGCTGGGCAGGCACACCGCAATACTAATTTCCCCGGCTTTTAATATTAACCATCTTTTGTACTCATTCTCTGTTGCTGATTTTACTCTTTTGTTTTATGCTGTTGCAGATTGTATACTGCTTTGAATTACATGGTTCATTCCCCCTTATTGTATATAAATATTGGCAATACTGTAAATGCAAATATAGAAGAAGAAAGCAACTGAGAGGGCAATCGTGAACAAACGTCTCCGTGTTCCAGTTCTCTCCATCTGGGCAGGTTTTCTGCTAGAACTGAAGCCACAGCCCCAGATGCCTCACAAGATGAAAGAAACCAGTAGAACATGTCATTCCAGCCAGAAAAAGAGAATAATTTCTCATTTTTCAAGCCATGCATAATGTTATAAAACTATTATGTCTCCCTGCTGACATTTTTTCCTGAACTAAGGAGCCCTAAGAATATAACGCATTGGCAGAATATGGCAGAGCTCCTCGGCCACGACGGCTACTGTCTTTTGATGGGTTTCCAGTTCTTCAATAGCCTCTTGAGAAGGAAGAACCAGAGCTGCGTGCAGCAATCCAAAGGCGCTTCCGTTTTTCACACAGCCTGCTTAACCGTCGCTGTCAAAGGCTGTTCAGAAGGTGCCATGCATGTGCCATGCCTGCCTTCCTGCTTGCTGATGCCAGTGTTCCCTCCCAAACCCGAAGCCCACAGCAGTTCAAGGAGCCGGCATCATGCTGGTTTTTCCTCAGCAAGGCGTGTCTTTCATCACTTTAACAAGCACAGTTTTTTTTATCGAGGCCCTGAGATAGGGCCCAGGTTGACAGATCCGTAACTTGCTGGATTCCCTGGGGGCTCGAGAACGGTAGCCATTCCCAACCCCTTTCAGACACCTTATCTTTCCAAGCAATACTGAAGGATTATGAACCAGGGAGTGCATGTGCGGGAGGCCTTCCGCGGCAGCTTTCACATGGGTCAGCCTCGACACAAGCTCCTCGCCACACTTGAGCCTGGGTATCAGGCTCCAGAGAGACTGGGCCTCGCCTTGCAGGAGAGCTCCAGCTTCTTCCTGCATCAGCTACCAGGGCTGCAGGTCAGAGGATGAGAGGGCAGGTAGTTCACCACGCTCATCATCATCATCATCCCCATCTTGCATTTGCCTCCTGCTTCCTTCCCCCTGGATCCCTGGGAGCTCAGCACCTGCTGCCGGGGGACAAGCCCCAGTTGCTGCGGCACCAGACTCTGGTCTGGGCAGGTCATGGCCCGGTTGCCAGGCAAGTCCTGGTGTGTTGATGGGCCTCGACCCGTGATCCACACATGGGGAGGCTATTTCAGAGCTCAGATCACCCACTGGAAACAAGCTTCATCTGGTGCCCGAGACATTTTGGGCCAAGCCTTCAGCAACTCATGGCTACACTCTGAAGATCAAACTGTGGCGCCTCCCTCTCGAGTGGGCACAGCTGCGTAACATTTAATACAGAAAGCCTGACTCATTGCTTAGGCAGAGTAATCTCTTTCCTGTTTCCCTGTGCAAGAAAAGAAAGGGCCCTCCTCCAGCCTGCGAGCGACTTTTCTTCCCTTTTCTTGGTTTCAGGCTACTTTTGTTCGTTCTACCTAGATCAAGAGACAAAAGGACCCAGGGACACGCAATCCAAGACACGTCTGCTCATCTGGAAGTGTCGAGTGAAGGACAGTAAGGGAGCTGGTTTTCTTATTCAGAAATAAAATTGATGCAAATAGACTTCGGGGGCAGACAGGAAAGGCTTGTTGGAGACACGCGAAGGCTACCTTTCTCATTTACATGCATGCATTATAAAGCGTGCAAACGTTTTGTGCAAAAAGGAAGGAACAAGGCTGGAAATCTGATGTGCGTTTGAGCGCCAGCCTTCATATGAACTGCCAGCTGGAGAGAAAGCAGATGACCTGAGGAAGAGGCTTTCGGGGGTGCCTGGGGTGCCTAAAGTGGCAATATGCTTCCCCAGTCTGATTCCCAGGGCTCTTTGCACACGCCATGGCCATCTGCGCATGCTTCTGAGCACAGCCCTCAAGAGCTCCCCAAACGCGATCCCAGAAATGCTACTTGCAGTTCCCTGCACGCTGGCGAGATAAAGACGTTCGCCTTAGAGACGGCGAAATGCAGGTCGCGTGTTCCGGTACTAGTTAAAGGAGGGAGAGGCAGCTCTTTTCTAGCACCTATTCCGTGGATACTCCTGATCGCCTACTCCTGTTGAGGAATCTGAGGTCCACCATCAAATTCTCCTGGCATCTCCCATGTATATTGACGGCAGGAATTATGCATTTCCGAACCAAAAGAAATGAAACCAGCTACTTCCAGAATCCGCTGTCCTCGTCCTGGGTGCTTGTACGCTGTCCGCATGTTTAGGAACACCATGCAGAGCCCACAAACATCTGCAGATACAGTTGCAAGTGAAGCTGCAGTCAATAAACCCACTTTCCACCCGCTGACTTCCATTACTGGACTCATCTCTCATCAGGGAAATGCGTATGTGCAAGATCGCTGTTTGCACCAATTTGCAGGAACAAGATGGTGTGAGAATTCTCACCCCAGGATGCTCTTGGGACTGGTACCCCCAGTGCGCAAAGACACTGCTGGCTATGACCCTCATTACTATCCACCTGTGCCTTTTTCTCATCAAAAAAAAGGTAATGAGGAGCAGGCTGTAATCAAAATTCAGTATGCTTCCTTCTAATTTTCCTTTAAACCTAGCAAGTGTAATGTAATCAATCTTCTGAACAGGCAGCTGCCGTTACTAGAAAAGAAGAGAAGTTTCGGGCTGACATATTAAGCTGTGTTTTGCTAGTGGGAGGCCATCTGGTCAGTCCTCATCCAAATCAGTGGCCACATCGAGACAGGGAGAAGGCAACCACTATCGCAGATCATCACTCAGCTGCACAAAGCAAGAAAGAAACTGGGAGTATTCCAGGCTTGTGCATCAGCTGATGGATAGCATTGCATGGTACCATTTGAAACGGATGTCATGCTAATCGTGCCAAACTTAAAATGACACTTGACTTCCTGAGCCTGATGTGGTGAAATGTCTTTGAATAAATTTGGCAAAAGAGAGGGAGAGGAAGAGAGGACAGAATGAGCAGAAACTCTCTTTCCCCACTGAGATTCACAGGTCATGCTAACCCGCCCTGGCACTGAGCCGCGGTGGGCCGGTCGCTAGCTAAGCAGCCCACGGTGCATCTGACGGATGGTTGGGTGCCCACGGGGCCGTCGCCCCCCCCACCCTCCCCCCTTGCTTCTTCGGCTGCGTCCACGGAGCTCCTGGAACAGGACCGGCGTGGCGGCCCTCCACCCACCATGAGCTTCATTCGCAAGCTTCATTCTCCTCACTGCAGCTCCCCCGCTTGTTAGCTTTTTATTCCTTCAGCAGCTGCAACCTCCAGCTTGACCAGAATTAAGATCTCTGCTCTGGCAGCCAACAAAGCGCCACCAAAGGGCCCAAGCGGCCCCCCGGAGGGACTTCCAGGGCTGGCAAGCTTCTCTTAGTGCAGCCACAGTGGCCTCGGCCAGCCATGATCTGGGGGGCCTTTGCCATCACAGCTCGCCAGGTGCCCACCCTGGACCCTGTCCCAGAGGGAGCTTCTCTTCGCTTTCTCCTGACAGCTGCCGGGAAGGAAGGCAGCCAACGGACGTGACGGGACGGCAGAGCTTTGTTCACACAAAGGGGAGGGGACATTTCCACGGCACGAGCGCCATCTTTGTCTTTTTCCCCCGACGGTCCCCTGGTCCTGTGCGCTTTGCAGTTTTCTCCAGGATGCTGGCCACTCAGGAAAGAGCAAAAGTGCCTCCCATTCCATTTCCAGGTGAAAGGAGTGGACGCAACTTATCATCTCCTTCAAATCATGGTCTGGATGGGGCCATGGGTATGTTTTGATGGAGGTTTGAACAGCAATATGTCTTGGTCCAAAACATCCCTTGCTCTGCCTGAAGCCCATTTCAAAAGGGACCCTGAGTTTTCAGAGCTAGCTGACAAACTTCTCCTGAAAGCAGGGTGAAATGTGCTTTTACAGTTTTCCCCACAGTAGCGTCTTAGGGAGAAGTACAAAATGCTCAGGACCTAAGAACGATCACAGCAAAAAGGGAAAAGCAAGAGTGACCAAAGCAAAGATGGATCAGTCTCCAGGATTGGTCCCTGCTGAACTTTGAGAGGACATTCCTGGTGGGCAGAATGGACTTTGCAGGACTGATTCAAGAACGTTCACCAGATGTTCACCACCCGATTGGGTTCCTCACACATCTCTTGCTAAAGAAATTCATTCACTGTCCTCCAGCGACTTTCTAAGTTAAAGCTAACAAGATTTCGCAGGGGTGTCGAGTACGTTCTGTAATGCTGTTACTGAATATCACCAGTAACAATGACCAGAGTAAATTAAACAGGTGCTTGCTTCAGCAGGACATTAGAGAAATGTGGAAAAGACATAAAAGAGCTGACTGGAATAGCAATATTTCTTTGAAGTGTTCTTTCCTAAGCCACACGGCATACACAGATCATCTCACACACTAAAACAATGAAGCAAACACATTGATGTAAAAAGAGAAAGACTTTTTCATTCTTTACATTTTAATGGCTCCATCACCTATTTTACAACACTGGTATGTAAATTGTGCCAAGCTCTATATACACACCAGGGGAAATATCACGAAGTCCAGAATGTTTATGGGAAGCATAAATATGGATGTCAGAAGTATTATGAATAAGCAGTAAATGTCTCCATGAACTGAATTTCAAAGGTCTTAAACTCTGTGAACATCTGTCTTCTCATTAACCACAAGCAAATTTCAAGAGCATCCATTTGTGCTCTGATCCTATTGATGTCAAGCTGTTTTTCAGGACACATCCAAGAAATGCTATTAGCTCACATGAAGAGGAAGAGAAGTGGCAACTAAAGATCAGGCTAAGAATATTTGACAAATGCACTGCTTTCTTGGAGAGCTTCATGAGAATTTGGAAGCTGGTCAACAAAAAACTGCAGCTGCTAAGCAAGGCCAGGAGTGGTCAGGTCTCTGCCAAGCTGGGGTCTTCTTCAGAAGGGAAGCTTTAACGTGAAAGGAACTAAACTTGGCTCCCACACCCCTGGGCCTCAAGCTTCTTACGTACCACTAAATGAGCAGGAAAGTTCCTGGTGCCACGGACACACACAGGCAAAAGCCATGTTGGCCCTCAGCTGCAGCTAAAGAGACTGGAAGGGTCGGCCTTCCCCCTCCTCTCGGGAGCCAACCTTCTTTCTAGTGTTAAGAATGCTTACGGGATGCAACAGCACGGACTTTATTTGTGGCCAGGCTGACCACTGATGTGCAACTGAGAACTGGAACAGGCAGACTGAACTCAGACCTCGGCTGGCTCCCGTTTCTTAGCCAACAGGAGAGGGAAGCACTAGGAGGCCTATGAAGCCCACGCTCACCACAGCCTCTGACCTATGAGTGGCATCCCTGCCATTCCTCCTGGCTGGCATGGGTTCAGTTGCTTATGGAAGCAGAAAGCACCACCTGCACCCAGAGGACACAGGGAAATCCCCGGAACGGCAGAAGTAGAAAAGCCAGTCGGAAGCCAACAGGGCAGGTCAGGGCACAGCAGAGCGGGGACCCTCCCCGAGCAGCCCAGGGGAGACAGAATTTGGCCGTGGCTCCGGAATGAAACGGCCGGTGGCAAAGCACTGGGCGAGGGAGTGAGGGGGAATGGAAGGCTGCCGGGAACGCAAAGAGCAGCACTTCCTGCCACAACAGTTTGTGGCCGACTCCGCCTTTTAATCTTAACATCCATTTACCATATGAATTCAAATTGCTCCATGTATATATGAAAGTGCTATATAAATGATAAATAACACTGTAATTAGCACAGGTACAATAGTACAATGAGCTACCACACTGTTTGGGTAACATACAGTGGGCAGAAACACCCAAGGCCTCGCTTGCCAGGTTGCACGTCATCTTTCCCCTGCCTTGATCCAGGCCTGTGAAGCTCCAGCTGGAACTCTCAGCCATGGACCCGGAGCAGCTCTGGGCCGGCAGCAGAGCACAAGCTTGAACAGGCTGAGCGGGGCGATGTGCATGAGGCCGTCAACAGAGAGACGGGCAGCCGCCCTGCCTGCCAAGGCAGAGACACGCCGGGTTCATCCCAGGTCCTCTCTGGGGTCAAGGGTCGGTCTGCAGGGCGCAGCGGTGTTCCTGAAGCAACCACATTCACTGATGGTCCCCTAAGCGTGTCCCTCACTGCCCGGGGGCCTTCGGCAGCCGGGGGTGCACTCACTCTTGGCTACCCACAGCCCATGTGCATGGCTTCTGGGATCGGCCCTCCAGCAGGGCAGGCGCACGGGCTAAAGCCTGCAGAAGAATGAAGCGGAGCACTTTTCAGTCACGCTGGCCTGGTTCCTGGGGAGTTTTGAGAGGAAGCTTTCACTTCGGGCAGCCACAGATGGTGCCTTTTGCTGTTAAACCTTCCAGGCTCAGTGGGAACCCATCTGCTGGAACACCCCCAGTATTCCAGGAAGACTCACTGAATCTTCTCTTTTCTTTCCTTTCCTTTCTTCAAAAATAAAAATAATAACCGCAATGCACCAAATGGCTGCCGCAAAAGGTATGATGCCCACACACAAACCAGGGCTCTCCTTCAACTGGAAAGACCGGAACTGCTTCCAGCACGACGGCATTCGCTGAATTATCAACAGCCAAAATATGGCTCTTTGCTGCACCCCAAAATGACAAGACTCCTCTGCTTACACTTCTGATGCATACCTTGACATACTGCGCAACAGGGGGCACACGTTGGATCGACGTCTGCAAGGGATTCCATTCTTGTTTATCTCCCACTCACTCTGTTTACTTTCACTGACAGTCTCTCGTCTGTCCACACAAACCAGCGCACGGCAAGGAAGTCGTTCACCAGCACCATTTCGCAGAAAGGAGAGTAAAGACATGCCTGTGCCCGTTCGTTCACTGAGCCATGTATGTCCGCACAGCCAGCGATGCCAAAGGTCAAGCAGAAAACCCAGGCAGTCTGCAATGCACAAGGATATTGCCTGCCCAGGAGCCTCTTCAGCAAGTCCAGAAAGTTTAAACTGAAGCTACAGTGAATACTCAATTTTCAGACATAAAGGAGTTCTTAGTAGAAACTCATCTTCTGAAACAGCTTCTTTTGTGTCGTTTTCTGTCCTCTCCCCCTATTCTGTTTGGTGCTAACTGCTACGCAAACTCGGTGTTTGGCTCGGTAGAGCTTTTTGCTCCTTCACAGGGGGCGGGGGCCAGAGCTCACCTGGAGCTCTCCCCATGCTGGGCGACCAACGCTGGCAGAGCTGTGCATCGCCCTGGGGTGGCCGTGTGCTGGCTCCCTGCCACACGGGCACTGCTGCCTCCGAAGCGTTCACCCAAAGGAGCAAAGGCACAGCAAAAGGGAACTGCTTGTGATCCATCTCGAGAATGCTGGCTGCGGAACAGATTAAAGAAATGTGTCCGCTCCCCAAACTCTCTTGGGACGGCTGCTCTGGAGCTATTTCTGGGGTGGTGATTTGCCTCCAGGCTGTGTTCGGGGAAGGGATGGGCTTCTGCAGCAGGTTCCCGAGGATTTTTCTTCTCCAGCCTTTCAGAGGAAGCTGCCACCAGCTTTAGGGAAAGTGGCCGTCAAACTGCCAACAGTCCTCCCTCCCAGCATTTTTTCGGGAAGGATGCTGGCAGTGTCGGTGCTGCTGAGATTGCTGGAGTCAACTGGGGAAGGGGCAAGCAGTGGCCAGCACCTCCCTGCCGCTTTTGTCCCACGGCCAAAGACACAAACGAAAGGCCAGGCCATGCTGCCAAGCCGAAGCACCGCAACACGTGGGTAAAGCTCCCCTCTCCCCATCCAGGCTCTGCCTGAACTCCCCTCCACGGTGTCCACAGCTGAACAGATTCTGAGATGGAAAGGAAGAAGTGCCAGCCCTAGCCTCGAGCCCAGACAAATAAATGTCATTTATTTATGATGTTATGGCTTTAAGGCCCTCTGATCCATGTTCTCCCAGCATTGTGCAACAGATGAACACCAAAGCACCGTAACTGCCAAGGCACATTTCTCTCAATATTCGTTCTCAAAACATTCATGATCCCAGGCAAGAAAGGATGGCAGGGCTAAATGGCTGCCCCCAGGGAGCGCCAGGTCCTCCTTTTTACAAAAGAAAGAAAACCCCTCATAAAAATTCCATCAATGCTTATAAAACTGATCATTCAGCAGCAAGGGGGACTCCCAGTTCTCCTCCTGCCCATAGCGACAGCGAGTGAAATATCGCAAAAGGGTTAGGCAGATGTACAAAGGAAAATGGTTCCCCGGGACCAGCCAGCAAAGTGCATGGAGACAGCACGCCTGCGAATTGTTGCTGAAATGTTTACCGGCCATAAATACCTCCATGAAATGAGAGCTCTGCTAAGCGTCCCCTCCTTTTGTGGTGCCAACATTGCCCCACTCTGTTCAGGAAAAGTCAGGACCCAAAAGCCCACAGGCTGCAGGGCGGCAGTAAATCCATCGGGGCTGCACTCACGGCCAGCTCACCTGTTTGGGGATAAAGGCATGCCCACCCCGCCATGAAAGGGGATCATTTGGAGCAGATGATTCTACTATCACTCACGGGAGGGGGGTCAGCAGTTCAAACCCGAGCGAGGTCAACAGAAGAACATGTTCTCGCCGCTTGATTTCTATGCCATTCTGGCTTGTAGGGTGCTTTGCCAGCTTTTACCAGGCCCACCGGGATGGGGAAAAAGTATCCACAGTCCTGGCATCACGGGGGCAGGCACTGGTCCCATCCATGTCTGAAGACGTGTTTCAGATGCTCAGATAATACCATCTACGCAGCTGGGCAGCTGGGCAGTTTTTCCACCAACCTAACAGCATCTGGTGAAGTCTCTCGCTTGTCTGCATTATACCAGCGGTGCACGAGGCCAAAGAGCCAGCCCGGAGCACCGCCACCTCTGCCGTGAATCCTGGGCTCTGATGCCGGTATGCTGAGCACAGCCGCTCTTCCTGGCAGCTGCACGCTCTCCCATGTAAAAATAGCGAGCACTGTCTCAGTGGGCTTCCATCCTGCAGAAGCCCGGGGGCGGCAAGTCTTGACATATTCCAAAAGCTGAAATGTACCGAAGGGATAGACTTGCGCCTTACTCCAAGAGCTGGTCTACACAAAAACGAGGATCCACGGCCCAGCTCTCAGTCAAACAAAAATGGGGTAGAAAGACAGAGATTCGGGAAGCAAGGACACCTTAGAACTTTTCAGCACAGAATGCTGTTCCAACTTCCTATGTCCCCAAAGTCTGCAGAAAAGAGGACTTTTGCTTTCCTGTTTTGAAGAAAGTGACTTGAGTCCTTCCTTGCACAGTTGCAAATTGGTTCCAGGCTGGCGACAAACAAAGAAACCGACTCGAGCCATGCACGGGCCCGTGGATTCGTCTGCGCAATGATGCCCGGTGGGGACCACTCTCTGCCCATCTAAAGGCCTCTGGCTGTGGGATCGCTGTGAGATGCCATCCATTCCCAAGGCACATTTTCAAAGCATGCCATTCATTCTTTAGGCACCTTCCTTAACAAGGCAAGATATGGGTGGGAAGCCATTCCCAGCCAAGCCGAGAGCTGCCCAGAGAGGGGAGATGGCCCAGGAATACAGGGCGGCCCTCTTCCAAGGACTAGCAGTTCAATGGGCTTTATCACAATTCCTGTGACAGGGCTTTGGCTGCCAGGGAGGCAGCTCAAAATGAGGAGCTGGACAGTTTCAGATACGGGGAAAGCCTTTGGCTGGAGGGGAACTTCTTTCACAGCAGATATTCTGCCACTGGGATTGTCTCTGGGAGAAATGGAGCCTGAAACGCCTAACATCCATTTCAGCCATCTGCAGACAGACAGCTCTCCAAGAAGAGAACCCGGGCACCTGGCCTGGCCTTGGTCCCACCTCTGTCGCAGAAGGAACGGTAGGGCCCATGACGTGCCTCCCACCTAGCCCAGGCAGGCACAGGGCAGGAGAGCCCATGAGGGAAAGCCAAAGCTCGGTCCAGACAGTGGTGAACCCTGAAGGCCCCTCCTTCGCCTTCTCCTGCTCCCGCCGTCGCTCCTGGTGCCCCTCAGCACTTCCACCTTGATCCACCCCGAGCTATCTCTGGTCCCTCCTCTCCTCCGGACTCTGCACTTCCTGCCACACAACCAGGTCAGGCGTCCTTCTACCTTCCCCACCGCCTGTGGGTGCACTTTCGGGCCTGACGGCTAGGAGCGCACTTTAGAAAAGGGATGACATGCAAGCCAGGGAAAATTCTCCAGGAAAAAAGTGGTCACATTGCCAAGAAGCCTCTGAGCGATGCATGCACAGAAGTCCCCGGATACAAGCAGCTGTGATGGTAAATGTTTCCGAAATCAGTCTGCAAACATGAGATGGAGGGATGAAACTAAGAATGAACAAACTCAAAGCAAGCATGCCTGCTCATTATCGCATTAGCCACCATCAAGCATAAATCTGTTTTTTAATTGAAATGTATGTTAATTTCTTTGCTGAAGAAAATGTTGTGAACGCAGACCTGCACTGTTTCTCTGTGTTGTGTCGCAGGCTCTTCTCTCATACATGAGTGAGATGGCACCGTCTTCAGTACCCATCCATCCCCATCCCAAACAAAACATGACCCAGAAGCTTCTCCTGGTTGTTAATCCACTGAAAAATCCACCTCCCAATACATAAAGCAAACTGAAAATGACGATCTCCCAAAATGTGCCATGAATCCAACTTATCGGTGATGAGGATCACTCCCCTCTGTTTTGATGAGCAGGTATAAACACTGATGCATTTTAGCACTTTTCCTGCGTGAAAATGCAAGCATCTGTTTTGCTCTGTTTGTTTTGAACCAGTGGTTAAATAGGCTCATCGCTTCCCTCTGTCCCGTTGGGAACCAGGGCACCTTCAGGAAGATGAACGTCTGCCAAGAGAAGGATGTCTTTGCCTTCTGCCACTCCTTCCTCCACAGTGAACTCTTGTCACTCTCCATAATTAACTTGGGGAAGTATTGTCAGGACATGCACTTTCTGGGCCCTGGCTTTTTAGAAAGATAAAAAGATAACATCTCGGAGCATAGACTTAACCACAGCTAGTGGGCATAACATTAGAAAGGAACTTCCTTGGTTTGAGAGATGTGTTAGAGATAAGTAACCATGGATGGATGACTTCTGCCATATTTGGAGAGGTAGCAGTGAATTTGCTTCCTTTTCTCTGTTTCTCCCCCTTCCCCATGTTTAAGTTTTCACACAGCCTGGGACACCATTACAGTTGCTTTCTCCATGGAAACAAATTAAATTCAATTGCCGAAAAATCACGTGGCACGTTCAGCCGGGGAGAGTCAGATCCGCAGCACCACCCTTCCTTGCTTCTATCGCCACCCAGGCCAAACAAATGGGAAATGTTACCCCAAAGAAAACCGAGGGGAATAGTCATCCATTTACTATGACTGACGTCCCTCCCTCCAACACTCTTCTCCAACAGGAATAGAGTCCTGAGCTCACGGAACAGCCTGGTGTCTCTCCGTGGTGAGCCAGGCACAAGATGCCCAAAGACTTGCAATTAGATAAAGAGTTTAGACTGTGACTGTAGCTACCCATCTTTCGGAGTGGGCAGCTGACATACACATGCAGGGAATTCCGATCAACAGTGCCAGAACTCTAGTCTTCAAGACAGTAAAATATGCCATATTTCTAAACATCTAAGAGGTTTTTCTAAAGATTAAAATGATCCATTGTAATCCCAATATATAGCAGCCCTGAACATAGCCAGAATGACTGCAACAAATCATGAGAAAAGAACTAGCAAATCAACCCTGCTAACAGGTGGAAAACAGAAACGAGCTCTCTGAACAGCATGGATCAGGAAACCTGGAGAGGCAAAGCAGGAATGAAATGACTGTTGCCAGATTCCTGGCCTGTCATCAGCCATTTACTGGCTTGGTGCATCTCCGGTGGAGCAGCAGACAAGAGGCAGGCCAGGTACAATCCACACACCAGCGCAGGAAAGGTAACGCTGTGCCAGTGAACTGAAAGCACCACTTCCTTGCTTTCAGCTTAATGGCTGCAGACATCAGTTTCGGCATCTGGGCTTTTGCCTGATGGAAGCAGACAGACGCTGGATGGGGTCATGAAATAATATTTCTGGTTTCCTTCTACCATTCCTAGCCCCGCTTTATGCCACAAGGACGCAGACTGAAGCATGCAACATAGAAACATTCATTTCTCACCACCCTCAGCAAAAGAAATTCTGCTTCTGTTGAGGGCATATATTTAGCATTATCTATTCATTTTGTGTACCCATTTTGTAAACTGTTTGGAGGGCATTATGCTAATCAAATGGTATATAAATGTTTTAAATGAGCAAACAAACAAATAATATACAGATTGAGAGATCATCTCCTCTTATACAGAATTTGGGAAGTATTTATTGTTCAGAGGATTGTGGACGTTGCAATGGCTGTACTAGAAAGAAACACATCAAGGGCCTTCTTAAGCATGTTTAAAAACACAGTGAAAGTCACAAGCTTCAGATCAATATGATTTCCCCCCAAACTTAAACGAAAAAGTGACATTCTGTGGGTGATAGATGGCTGTGAGGTGATGCTTGTAAGACACCGAGCGACTTCAGCATGTGCCTGGCACAAAAAGACCTTCCAAAAAGCCCCAGCCGGGCCCTGGCCTTACCTGGTGGCACCTGGAGCAGTAATCATTAACTCACCTGCAGCGTGTGAGAGGGAAGCCTCCATCAGCTGCCAACGCATATCCCGGGGACTTTTCCTCACACTCTCCTTAGCCCCGAGAGCTCACAAATTTCTCGGGGGCCGCAGAAATAGAGTGAGGGAACAGCACTCTGGATCAGACCTGTATGCGTTCAGACCTAGCTGGGATAGAGCGTAAGAGCGGAAAGTTGCTTGTGCTCCCGATGGCCAAGTGTGATCTGACTCTTTGCCTGAATGCAGCTGTAATTTGACCGAGGGTGAAGCTTCGAGAGGCGCAGTTTGCAGGCAGCCTCACCTCCTAATCACCTGTGCAGATTGCCTTTCGATTTCAAGGGTCAAATGAGACTTTCAGTGGGGCATCCGTGAACATGCTCAGCAGGATTCCAAGGAACCTGCAGGAGCCACCTCCTGGCCAACTTCCAAGCTGGCTACCGTGGACTCCATGAGAAGGGGCTACTGTGACTCCAGGCAGCCTCACTCCAAACCAGGCTTTGCCAATTTTGTTTCTCGCCTTCCAGCCCCGTAGTCTGTATTCTGCACCTTCTTCTTCCCTGCATGCATATGGAGATTTCCAGGCACAGTGTTGGAGGGCCACGGATGAAAGCAAACTGGCCAGAACCTCTGAGCACAAGGGCAGTTCCATGAGAACTGAGCTTCATGGCCACAAGCAGGATTTCTGCTCATGACCTTGCTTCAGCATGGAGATGCTGAAGTGGAGCAAACTCCATCAAGGCCACAGGAGCCCCCAACCCTGACCCCCAATCCCCTCTCCTCTCCTCTCCTCTGCATCAGCTGTGACTCTCTCTGCTCCTCCCCTGGCTGAGTCCCTCAGGACCCCATGAACCTTCTCTAAATGTACATTCCCTGGATCTGCAGTGCACTGGGCTTCTCATGGGCACCTCCTTCAAACCCAGCACAAGTTCTGCACTTGGCCACAGCCAGATTTTAAGCCCTGGAAGAGGCCTTCCCTCCCCCAGGTGCAGAGCTCCACCAGGGCTCCTGGGCTGCTTTCAAGTGCTCTTCGTGTCAGTCTGCATGGCGGGTAATTACGGGGCATTGCTCGGCACGCGTGCAGCAGCATGCGAACCAACTGCTGCTGGACTTCAACTTGCACGCGTGGCAAGCAGACCTCTGCGCAAAGAAGATCCCTGCCCTGGCCTTCCCCGGCCTGGCACCCTCCAGACATGCTGGAAGCAACTCTCGCTCTGGCCAGCCTGGCCGGGAATCACAAGCATTCTGCACCATTTGAGGAGTGGGCCAGGCGTGCAAGCTGTTCCCCCGGGCACCAGAGGCTCTGTGTGCAGGGCTCCAACTCTCTCCTCCTTCCCCCGGCACAGGCCTGACCGTTTGGCAGTGGTGCAGCCTCTTCCTGCACCCAAAGCAGGCTCGGACGGAGTTCCGAAGCTTCCCGCCGCCAGGCCAGGACTTGCTCGCTTCATGAAGGATGGAGCAGTGCAGCAGCGGAGCGTGGTTCAGCTCAGGAGGGACCCAAACAGTCGGAGGCCATTATCAGCAGGAGCAGCTCCTTGGAGAAGCTCTCGGGGTGACTCCTGTGAGCCTGGGCCAGGTACAGACTCCCAGCCCAGCCTCCTCACAGGGTTGTTGTTGCAGGGATAGGGGGGAAAGCAGGAGGAGAATGACATAAACCACTTTGAGTTCCTTGGAAGGAGAAAGTGGGATATGAATCTAAAAAATAAATAAAATAAATTTCCCCATGCCTTCGAAAGAATTTTCATCAAGGAGTGGGGAAACAGACTCTCCATGTTCTATTTTGTATTCCAAGCTAGTATTTTATGGTCTCAATTTCCTCTAACAGAAGGGAAGGTTTTGTGCATCATTTTACTGTTTCTGTTGTTGTCGTTTATTCTTGGCTTCCACAGCCAAGACATGCTAATGGGTGGCCATTAACACGCAGCAACGGTTTACTTTCTACATTTGTATGCTACACCCATGACATAAGCATGCTCCCGGAGTATTAAAAAGAAACCTCGGAAGAGTTCCTCTTTGGGAAACAAGTCATCATTACTCAGGCACCTCAGACTGCAGTTGGAGATACGGGGATATTAAGGATGTTGCAAGCCGGCAACTGGGTGCAGCTACTAAAAACTATCCAAGTGGAAACAAAGCAATGTGTGTTTATGCTCTGATTGTCTTACCTGCTCTTTCCCTCCTACTGAACATCCAAACCTTCCTTAACCGAAATGTCCAGCACTGTTTCTATAACAAGCATTGGGTCAGTCCCCTGGCGAGTCTCCAGGGGACAAAATCCTGGACATGAGGAGCAGCCGCCAAGAATGCGTCTCGCCAACCGAAGAGGCTCACCATAATGGACTCAAGAGGACACCTTCCTAGCCAACACAAGGCCGACACACAAGTCCTTAAGGCACAGGAGACGCAGACCTCCACCAGCCTCTTGAACGGAGGGAGGCTCAAGCCATGGCAAAAAGGAGCCAGAGCGGATCCTGCACCCACCCGTGAAGGAGAGGGGCCACGGCAGCGTCCGAATCGCCACCAAGGGCAGCCCTGCCTGAGGTGCATCACAGCACGCCACATCCCCCGGCCCGCCGGAAAGCGTGCATGAACAAACTGAGACAGATAAACTGCCTCCCCGCTCATTCGCATACGTGGTGACTCAGGGCATTAGACTCGAAGCTCATGACTCTGCGACCTGTTTGGGGCAAGGAAGAGGGAGAGAGATGGATGAATTGCAGCTGGAGAGATAATGGGACCCAGACCCGCTGAGGTTTAGTTTTTTAAAAGGTGAAGAGAGACTGGGGGGTGCAGCGGAAAGAGAAGAGACGTAAGAAAACAAGAATATTTTCCTAAAATAAAAGGCAGGATTTATCACCACAATGATAAATTATCTGGCATGTACAGTACATAAAATTGGTGCGACCAGCTAGGTATCACCAGCCAGAAGGGCAGGTTTCAGAAACAGCATTCCTCCACGCACAATTTGCCTTCAAAAGAAATATCTACATACTATTACCATTAAAGTGAAGTAGAAAGGTCAGAGGCACCCAGCAGAAAACAGAGGCCTGATCCTACCCTTACAGATGCCAACAGGAACTGCTCTGCAAGAAAATCCCCACCATCATCTGAACTCTCTCTGCATACTTACGAGTACAACATGCCCCTCCAGATGGCACATTTTCAGCTCTGAAAATGTCTCTGTTAGGGGGAACAGGAATCAGCACTGATTTTTAAAAACTTATCCAATTATTCACAGCAATTACCTAACAAGTGATGGAAAAATATTCCAGATCTACAGAACGGATTTTTTAAAATAAATAAGTCCTTTACCAGGATCTTAAACAGAAAGCCAAACACTGAAGCAAGCCTAGTTAATCCTAACTGCAGACAGAGCCCAGTTTATTAAAGGTGGTAAGGATGGGATTTACTTGTACAAACCCTGAGGTTCGAATACATATTGCAGAAGTGTAAGGCTCCAGTCTAGAAAAAAAACTTGGGCACACTTCGGCCCATGGAAACCAGGCAATCACAAATATGTTCTTGTCAGTGGAACTCAGGATGGATCAAGGCCTCGAACACAAATGATCAGGCAAACTAGAAGACACAAAAAGCAAGGTATGATTCTGCCATCTGCAAAGAACTTACACCAGCAAAGCCCAGTGGAAAAATACTGCGTGAGCTTAGCTGTTCAGCCCAGGGCTGGTGTTTCTGGTTTTGCTCTTGTTTGTTTGTTTGTTTGTTTGTTCGCTTGAATGCGAAACTTAGCATGCGCTCCACTGAGGGAGATCACCGCGAAGGCCAAATGCTCTTGCAGACGATGCAGCACAAGTGGGAACTGCTTTCTCCACCAGCGAGTGGGTCTTGTTTTTAAAGGAGAGAAACGCTCTGGACACATGATCCTACTTCATTTATTTCAAGCTGCTTCTTATTTCTACCTCTGTAATGATGATGATCATGCATTATAACTCATATCATTTTACCAATCACCAAGATACCTCCCTCTAGAAATATGTATTAGAATAAATTTACAAGGCAAAAGCATTAGTGATCAATCCCAATGATATTTTTTTGGTAAAGTCACAGACCCATTTGAGAAAAATCACAATTTATTTTACAGTTAGAGTATAATTAATGAATTAATGGTGGAGAAAAGGAGTGGAGCAGGATAAAAGTAAGAGGAGAGATCGGATTATGGAGAATAACCATGCTCACCCACCTCGGTGTTTTCAGCTACTCTTTAATCCACTTAGGGGTTCCCTCCCAAATCCACTGAAATGCAGCAGCTAGCTCATTCAGTGGTTGCCATTACCATCACTGATGGTTTGAAGCAACTGTGATCAAATCCTCTATTTTTTTATTCTCTGTGAACCACTTTCAGTCCTGGATTGGAACATTTCTGTTCCTGAATGTATTGAAATGTTGTTGATAACATTCCAACAGAGATACAGTAATATAATTGTGACCAATGCAACTAAAAACACAAAAACGAACTTAGAAACTAGCATATTTTTGGAAAACGATGCATTGTGTCCTATAACAAGCCAAGAAAGCGATCCAGATGTGCTCAGTTTTTCTTCCTTGACCCTCCTCCTCCACTTTCCCTTTATTAAGTGAAATTCGCAGGGAACTCTAAAGTTTGAAAACTAAAATCTTCTTAACTACTGATGGGAAACTGGCCATGCAGCCCCAGGAGATACAAACATGAAATTTAAGTAATAGCCAATGCAGAGAAAAAATGGCTTCCGCCACTCAGTGACTAAATCTCTCTGCATTCAGTCTCAGCGGCACGCTCGAGCTATCAGGTGCTCTTTCGTAATACAGCACAGAATGCCCACACAACCAGCCACAGCCTTCGCTGGAAGCATGTCCTGCAGACACCACAGCCAGCAAGTGAGGCTGAGGCCCAGGTGCACGAACTCCTATGGACTAGCCCCCGGCGCCAGCCCGTCCTGCCGTTCCCAGGGGCACTAAAACTGGGCTGACAACTCCTGACAATGCAAACAGCACAGCAGCCGAGATGACACATGATACGTGATATGTGGTGAAGCGGAGCGGAGCAACGCAGGGCTCCCAAAGGTGGGGTGACAAAAGCCTTCCACGATGGAAGGGCTTGGAGGCAGCAAACGCAAAAGCTTTGGTGTGTGAGTCCCCAATCTGAAGCCCTGAGCAAGGACCAAGAAGACATGCAGAGCCCAGGACAGGGGGGATCTGATGTGTCCTCAAAGGGAGAGACACTCTTCAAAAGGACAGAAGTGTGGAGGGCACTTGGTTTCCCTTCTAGGCACATGGGTCCTGGGAAGAGGCGCTAGGCGCTGCGAGGGAGGGTGCTCTAAATATGGCCTGGGACACTCTCTTGGTTCTGCATCGCTGGATTAAATGGTTTCAAACTCAGCAGCGCCATGATCCAGATTTTTGAGAGCCTGCCTGAAATATCTACCCCTAGCCGAAACAAGGAGATGGAAGGAAGCCAAAATATCTCTCAGCGTCGACACTTATTTCTTACGTTCTTACTTACGATTCCACCAGGATCTATGAGTTTCTCTTTTTCCTGCATTCAGAGTTTTAAAAGCTCAAGTACTTTCTCTAGCTATAAAAAGAAGAGTTCTTATTTTGCTAAATTTGAATCAAATTGATATAAAATCCTGGCCAATCTGCTCCAGGCACATCAATAGGTACAGCTTTTCCAAGCATGGACGTGGCCCCTGCTCTGTAGCTAAAGACAAGGAGCCTATCAGAAAAGTCATGGCAACCATAAATGGGGCTGAATCCCGAGAAAGTCAACGCCAGGCTTCTAAGAGTTAAGGCATCAGTCTGGATGTACAAATAAGTCAGTTTCGGTTTCTCCCACATTTGTTTTTACAAATGTTACATTCTTCCTGTCCCACTCATGAAGAATTTTGGCAAGTTAATCTAAAAAAAGAGAAATCCAATAAATTCTCTCCCTTCTCCATATTTGTATGCTGTGTTATGGGGGTTTGCCCAGGCACTGAAAACATGCCCTGCTTCTCTGATGAGCCCAGAAAGAAAGTGGGGTACTCAGGGATCTGCCTGACTTTGGTCACCACTCTGGCCATGCAGAACTCGCTGTGCTGACTAACGACTCGGCCCATTCCAAGACTAAAAGGTTAGGAACTCGGAGAGCCAGCCGAGACCCAGAGCGTTGGCCCCGGAGAGACTCCAGACGGAGGAGAGCCTTCCCATTCCGGACCCAGGCAGGGAGCCGACACCCTGCCCCCACCGCCGGGCTCCCTGCGGCCTGGCTATACGTGACTTCAGGCAATACGTTTACCTAATTATTTCCAACTGAACTGCCGCTGAATCATACAAAATGCTGCTCAGTTGGGTTCTCGCACCCACCGATGGGCCCACTCAACTAAAAACTGGGGAGGAGACGAAACAGGAGACCTGTCTGAACGGCTGCAACAGCCTCCCTCCCTCGGGTTACTTGCTGAAAAGAAAGGCCAGGCTTATAAATCAGAAATGCTTATCTCCGCACCAACCGTTTATTCTTCACTATCTTCGCCCATCAGAAATAAATCAAAAGCCACTCACCAGGCGACTATTGATAAAGTTACACAGGATGACGTTTCTAAGAAAATAAATAGCCGCTAAGGAGACGGAGCCGTGTAAAGGCAAGAAGGAAAGGGACGGCACGCAGTCTTTTCTGCTCCTCACTCCAAACACGGGGCAGCACAAAAGCTGGATATGAACGAGCCGTTCGTATGACATGCTCTCAGAGAAGTTGTAAGCGTTAAAGCTAAGGAATCAAAGGTGCCTAAGCAAAAGCTGACTTCATGGTTTGCCACACAACTTTAATGTACACCTAGGTCAGCTTCCGAAAGTGTTACGTTGGGAAACAGATCATTGCAGGTAATAGAGGATGGAAGGCCAGGGAAAGGAAACAATTGTCAACTTGACTGATCCCAGGCGAGTTTTCCAGAAACAAGAGTCAGGGGGCTCAGTTTACCCCATGCGAAGTGCGCATAGCCTGGCAGGCCGTGCCAGTGCGTGCCGACAGGTGTCGGGCAGGTGAGCCAGGCGCAGCACAGGCAGGTGCAGCTTTCGTGCTCAGATGTGCATGCTGCCATGTCCCTGGACAGGAGAGAAGCACTGCAGGGCACGGGCCAGGCTTGAGGGTTGGCCTGGGACTGGCGAGAAGCAGATTCCGTCAGTCCCTCTTGCCGGCCGAATCTCTCACATGCAGTTACAGCGAAGGTAACATTTGTGCTGTGGCAGCAGGGTGAAGGAGCAAGGTTCAGCATTATAAACTGGCTAGAAATTCAGTAATCAAATGCAGATACTCCAGGTTCTCTTGCTCAAGTTTTCTGCCTTTATTTATTACTGTCAGCGTTACAGGAAGACCCTGTAAGCCACCTTGGTTTTAATAGAAACACCGAAGCATTTGCTTACTTGTTCCTTGCAACAGAGGGGCTTAACAGTACTGAACCTTCAGGCTGATCCAAGGTCTTCTGGTGCCAGGCTTAGGCTACCCTCCCTGCTGAGGGATTTACTGGCCTCAAGCAGCATTTTGCAGGGTTAATGGTGGTAGTTTTATTAGGCCAAGCTGTCTCATCAATTTATTTTGTTAACATTTGGTTTCAACCTTTTAATGCAATGTTGCACTGTTTTGATTAGTTGCTGAACATCACCTAGATTGCTTTGGCTACTGGCTGGCACAGAAATAAATTATTATTATAAATTATTATTAATAATAATAATAATAATAATAATAATCTGTGCTGGCCAGCAACATAGCCTTTAACTTATATGCTTGTAAGGAAAAACTCACAGACAGTGTTTTATCCAGTTGTTCAGCATTGCATAACCCTTCTCCTGCTCCCAGTTTTATGGAAAGGACGGCTGATGAACTGTAGCACACTTAGCGACCAGCCTTTATTAAAATTATTAATAAATAATGGTGAGCAAGCTCAGCCATTTGCAGTGAGGGCTCTTGATGTCTGAACAGGCAATTGATGCCACATGCGCCCTCCGAGTTCGGTGCGCAGGCCTTCGCTGCAAGATCCCGTCCTCATCAGGCCAGAGGAGGGGAAGGCAGAGCTGTCCTCCTGCAAAATGGAGCTATCATCTCTTTCTGACAGAAACAAAAGGAACGTGGCGATACTTCGCAGGATGAGGCGCGGGGCACTGAAGGCCGTCCTTGCGAGCGTGGAGCATGTGGGGGACAGATGCGGCTTCCATTTCGAGGCAATCAGGCCTATTGGATGCACCACCCAATAAATAAAGAGGTGAAAACCCACCATTGGGTTTGCCAGGATTTGAAACTGCAGTGGAGCCTTAGAATTCATCCAGGTTTACTGCACAATAGTGGGTGGTTTCCCGCTAGATTCCAGGGAGAGCTAAACAGGGAGGGCCAAGACGAATGAGGACAAGGGAAAAGCCGGTCAAGGGCTTACAATGGACTTTTGCAGGGGGAAATGGGCGGGCAGGAGGCTGATTCTCAGCCCTGCAGCCCTTCCCAATAAGGGCACAGTCCACAGGCAGCTCAGACACTTGATTAGGTATTTCAGAAAGCTACTCCCTAAAAGCATAATTAAATCAAACTGATTATTGGAAGTGACTGAAAGACTTTGGATCAATTGCCACGCTTGGAATTCTCCTATTTTAGTCAATGTGGATTTCAAATCTCATCTCTTTATGGCACTGATCCTCACAATCAACCAGCTAACAAAATATGTGCACTTTAAGATGCAATTAAATGAGTATGAACCCAGACATGGGAGACAGTTCCCATTTTTTTAGCAGACAATGGCCACTCACCCCCAGCCTCACTGCATCCCCTAATACACTTTTCGGTGGACATTTTGCTGGCACCAGACAAATACCATTCGCAAAGTATTGCAAATTGTTCCCTACTCGACAAGCAGGGGATGCGGGCCAAAGCACGGGCCGCAAGATAAGGCAGAAGCTAGCATGGCTGTTTACTTACATCACTGAGTTACATTTAGAGAAGCCAGGAGAAGATGGCGGAAGGCTCAGGGCTTAGAACCAAGAGCTGTCCCATATGGCCGTTGCGCAACGCACACGCACACACACCTGCACACACACGCATGCAGATGAGCTGCTTAGTCTTGAGTGTCACCTGCACACCGAGTCACTGGGATATGGCAGAACTTTTTCTTCTGCGAGTGCGACAGACTGTCTGCTTTCTAACAGGAATCAAAAAGATACAGAAGGCAAAGAAGGCAAATACAATGTCAGATTCCACTCCCGGGGGGTGTCCACTCCTTCTAGTTTGCACAAGTGCACTTGAGTTTGGTGCCCACCATTTTATTAAAATACTGAGATCTGTTTGTAGGTTTTTGCCAAGATTAGTGACAGATTCTGTGTTGTCACTGCACCATTTCCGTGCAATTTTATGTTTCTAGGGTTTGCGTGTTGACCCTTCCAATGGTTTCTCTTGCTTATGGGTTTTCAGAGCAGGGCTCCTGTTTGTTTTCTTTAAATTTCTACAGCCTTTGACTCTGGAGGATTACCAATCGAATGAGTTAATTATCCAGGTAAATAAGCTGTAAACACAGAGGTACACGTAACTACCCTGCTAACACTGAAAAGCGAAAAGTTTATGTCCTTTTGGAAGATGACCCTAAGACGTGCTCTACAAAATTGGTGGGATTGCCTCCACACAATATAGTTTAGAGATTCAGGTTCTGTCTGCGATGAACTTAATTGTGAGTACTTCATCTTCATGGCTTAGACTAACCACTTAAGATTTATATGCTTATAAAATAGATCAAAGACCAAAGAGTAATCCCAAAGTACCAAAATATTTAATAATAATAATAATAATAATAATAATTTTATTTTATTTTATTTAGGGAACTTCTATGCCGCCCCATTCGTTGAAGCCTTGGGGCGGCTCACAAACACCTCAGGGTGGCTCACAAATACTATTATTATTATTATTATTATTATTATTACTAGATCATGCCAATAGTCCTGAATAGGGCTCTCTGAGTGGTAAATAATTAAAACCAACAAAATCAATAGAATCCAAAAAATACAGCTAGTATTAAATCCAAAATCACCATTTTGGACATATTTTGCATTCAACTGTTGCTTGCCATACCTTGCTCATAAAGGAAGGGAGGAAGAAAACTTGATAGGGGAATTTACTGCTAATAACAGCAGCTTTGCTGCTGAATAAACAGAGCCAGCTTTCCACCCACGGAACTGGCATGGGGGCAGCATTCGGGGAGTGATAAACTCCCTTGCAAGTGGATTCTGGGAAGGGCTTGCCCCAGCCTCCATTTTAAGCCATGGCCTTGCTGTGAAGAAAGTCACGGCACCATGGGCAACATGGAGGCTGGCTAGTCGTGTGCTGCCAGTGACCCCCTCCCTAAGGGGAGGCCAAGCAAAAGGCCAGCAGGGAAAGGGTTTGCGCCAGTACACAATATGGTAAGGGATACACAGGGACCCTCTTACCACTCCTTAGCGCTGTCAGCCTGCTGTGAGGGGAAATGCACAGCATGAGTGGGTGAGAAGGGCCAACGCCAAGGGTTCACCACTGACCAAGACAAGTATTAGGGCTACGGTTTAGGTGGAGAGCCTAAGCACGGTTCTTAGAGAGTAAGCCTCATCCTATGCAGTGGAATCTACTTCTGATCAAATGCATTTGTGCTGCATCTTTATACGCTACATCAGAGTAACCAGTGTCTCATCTGAACCTAGTAATTGCAAGAAAGAAAACGAAGCAAAGAGCAAGAAAAATGGAAAGACAGAAAAGGCAGCATGCAACCAGCCACTGAAGCGTTTTCATTGCCAGTGCTATTCTCTCAGTGTCTGCATAGAAGGAAGTACTTCTAAATTCAAAGGGAAAGTTTGTATACGTTTGTAGCCAAATTGTGTTTTGGGAAGTAAAATGCTACATTCTCTTTCTAGTGTTTACATTTGTCGATGGCAGTTGGATCTCCTGTGTGATACAGATTGTGATGACAGTGATTGCAAAGTCATTGCTTAGCACTGAACTAAGATGCAGCCCTAACCCAGCATCTAAACGAGTTAAACTTCAGGAGGAAGCGACAGCCACCGCAACGCACTCATTGACTCAGTTTAACATCCTTCGGCACTGCTGTCAGCAGTTTAGAAACTATCAAAAGTACGCAAGATACAAGATTTTTTCTGAAAAGGTGCACTAGGCCGTTGGAGGGGACAGAGTGCTGCTCTGCGCTTTGATATATAAAAAAGAAACCAAAAAGCTGCCAAGGCAGTTGAGTTCTGAATCATTGTGGCTCCATCTCGCTAATGAATCCCTAAGTCACCTTCCAGTGTCTTAAGTTTCAGGATGGAAATTCTGGCGCAACTCACCTTCCTTAATGAGTCATGAGGGGCAGCCTTGCCATCAGCCAGAAACTTCTACCAAACCAGACCTAATAAAAAGCTACTGCTCTGTCTGAGCAGATGACTTAATTCGTAGTAGGGGTTCTGAATGCGAGCTCTTTCCCATGGAAGCAAAAATTCAAAAGCCCCAAACCTGCAGTTTGAAGCCCGACTGAAGAAAAGAAAAATACACGAAAGCCAGGGCCGTGCCGATTTGGGAACCATGTGCCAATAAACTAGGGACTCCGGGAATTGTTTCAGCAAGGGTTCGCCAGTGTGGCGGGTGCACTTGGGAATGGCTCAGCGGCCGCGCAAACGCGCGCAGGGTCGGCCGTGCTCGCTGCTGGCCTGCGGGTCTCCGCGCGAAAGCAGCAGCAACATACGAGCGAGTGGGGGGAGGAAGGGGTCCCAAGAGGCTATCCAGTCCCTTCCCAGATGACACCCTGCATGAAAAAGGGCGACCCGGCCGCTTCTTCCAGCCGGCGCCACTCAGGGAGCGGCTGGAAGGATGCAGGCGCGGGCGCGCGGGATGATGCTGGCGGTGCAGGGTTGGGAGAAGCAGCGCTCGGCGCCTTACCTCACGTCTCCGTAGGCCCCCGCGTAGCCCTCCATCCACGGCGTGAGCTCCGTCTTGATGCAGCCGGGCGCAGGGGCGAAAGGCATCCTGCCCACCACGCCTCCCGGGTACCACATCTCGGACGGCATGTCGCTCCCTTCCTGCCCCGCCGGGCCCGGGCTTCTGCCGTAGCCGAAGGGGGCTGCGGCCGCGCCCTCGCCGGGCACGCACGGCGCGTAGATCGGCCCTTCCTCGGAGAAGAAGGGGTGCCAGCTCGGGCCGGGAGGGCCGCCGTAGTGGGGCGCCAGCGCAGGCACTTCCGCGGCGCGCCGGCATTGCGCGCTCCAAACGCCGCCGGGCGCCGCGTACTCCAGGGGGCTCTCCAGCTTGATGCGGCCGTGCGAGGCGAGCGCCAGCTGGAAGTTGTAGTAGTCGCGGCTCTGGAAGGCGGCTGCTGACGGCTCGTCCAGTTCCGGCGAGCCCTTGTAGAGGCTGAGGGGGCCGGACACGTCCATGGCCAGCGCGCCCTCGCCGCCGCCGCCGCCGCCGCCAGCAGCGCCGCTCTCGTGCTCGGCTTCCACGATCTTGCAGGCGCCCATCGTCACGGCCCGGGCGTGCGCGCCCGGCAGGGCGAACATGCAGTCGCCGCGGGCCGCGGCCAGGTCGCCGCCGCCGCCGCCGGGGACGTCGAGCGCTTCGACGGCCAGGCCCATGGAGGCGGACACGGCCTTGCACAGCTCCTTGGCGCTCTCGCCCAAGAAGTCCTCCTTGTCCGGCGGGCTTTCCACGGCGGCCGCCGCGCCGCCCCGCGACTCGGCGGCCGGGGCCTGCAGCAAGCTGCCCTCGCCCAAGATGTCTTTGAGGTCCCCGGGGCAGCTCTGGAAGGACGAGTCCAGCAGGGCCAAGGAGGACGAGGCAGCCGCGGCGGACGAGGAGGACGCAGCGGCCGCGTGGGGGTCCCGCTCAGCAGGCTGCAGGCCGGCGCTCGCTGGGGACTGTCCGCCCAGCGGCAGGTAGGAGGGCGAGCCGGGGCTGAGCGGCAGCCGCCGCCGCGGGCTGGGCTCCTGCAGGCGGGCGCCGGATTGGCACGGGGTGGAGGCAGCGGAGCCCGCGGCGGTCGCCGGGGTCGCGGCGGTGGCGGCCTCCTCCCGCGCGCCCCCGTCCCCGGAGCCGTGGAACGCCTCACAGACGCTCTGGAAGAGGCTCTGGAAAGCTCCGCGGAACGTCTTCCCGGCCGGCCGGCCGTAGACCCTTCCCAGGCCTACGTGCACCTCCATGCCCTCGTCGGAAAGGTCGCGGTATCAGGCGGCGTCGGTCGGCGGCACTGGCAGGACAGCGTTCTCGCGGAACGTCCTGGCGCGGCGGGAGCCGGAGCGGGGAGCGAGCGAGCGAGCGAGCGCCTCTACCAGCGGCCAGGGCCGTGTCCGAAGAGCGGGGCCATCGCCTCCCAGGGAGCGCAGGGCAAAGGGCTGTCGGGGCGCATGTAGAGCGCGCGCGAGCTGGACCGGGTCCCGCGGTGGGCGCGGGGTAGGCTAGGGGTCGGCCTGCCGGGCGCGCGTGTGGCCCGGGGAAGGGGAACGGGCGCGGCGCGGAGAGGCGAGCGGGCGGGCGGGCGGGCGGGCGCCAGGGAGCGGATCTCACGCCAGGGCTTTTGCAATGATCAACTCGGCAACTTTCAGTGCGGAAAGAGTCGGGAGGCGGCCGCGCAGCTTTGGCCGCCGCCGCCGCGCTTGCAAGCTGACGTCTCCCTGCAGGCAGCGGCGGGGTGAGCCAAGGTTACAGCCGAGCGCGGCGGCCTGAGCGGAGCGAGCGCGGCGGGCCGGCAGTTCCCAGCCGGCCTCTTCTCCGTGCCTCCTGCTGCCGAGCGACTCGCGTCGCCGCTAGGCCGAGCACGGAAGCGAGCCGGAGTGGGCGGTGGGCGAAGGGGCACTGTGCGGGCGGCGGGCGGGCGACCCTCGGCTCGAGCCCCCGCCCGGGGAGTTGGGCGAGGCAGGCTGTGCGGCCGGGGAGGCTGGCAGTCCGATCGGCGCCCGGCGGGCTGCGCTCCGCGCCCGGCGATCGGATCCGGCGGGCCCGGGTGGGGAGGCGAGCAACAAGTGGCGGCGCGGCGGCGCAGGGAGCCGGGCTCGCGCTGGCCGGCGCGCCGCCCGCCTGGCCTGCGTCGGAAGCGCTGTGGCACGGGACGCGAGCCGCCTCCGCCGCTCTCCTCGGCGTCCTCCGCCGGATTTTATGCTTTCGCGCCGCTTCTTCCGCCCCGCGGGAATCCGAGCCGCCGCACTTTCAAATCCGGTCCGGGGTGGGCGGGGGTCCTCCGTCGCTCGCCGCGCCTCGCCAGGAAACGGCGCTCTTCCTCCGGTCCTGCCGCGCTCCTTCCGCGACTTTCTGCGTCCGGGCAGGCGGCCTCCGGCGCTTCTGCCGGGCCGTTCCCGTCGGTCCCTCGCCTTGGCTCGAAGCCGCCCGCGAGCAGGAGGAAGGGCGGCCGGGCGCGGAGGGCGGCGAGGCGCTCGCGTCTGCTGGCCAGGCGGCCGCCCGGCGCGCTCTGCAGAGGTGCGCTGCGCGAGCCGCGGCGAGGCTTCTGCACCCGCGCCCGCCGAGCCGAGCCGAGCCGAGCCGGGAAGCGC
>NW_025335780.1:768459-811046 GCF_004798865.1 Varanus komodoensis
GCGGGCCCTCCCTGCCGGCCGGGCAGCGCTACGGAGAGCTGCAGCTAGCGGCGGGCCTGCGCGCCGACGGTGCCCGCTGCCCTGTGCGCCGCCACCTCTCCTGGCTGGAGGAGCGCCCCGCCATCCCGCCCGCCCACTCTCCTCGCGCCGCGCGGCGGCCGAACATGCGGCGCGGGAGGCGAGCGGCGCCGACGCCCCCCGCGGGCGGGGACAGCCGCGTCTCCCCTGCAGGGCGGCTGCGCTCGTCTCGCAGGGCGCCCCGCGCGGTCCCAGCCCCTCGCCGCGGGGGAACCCGTCTAGCGGCGCCCGGAGCCGCCGGCATGCAGCCCGCCCGACGCGCTCCGTGCCCGCGCGCGGGTTTTGGCAGTGGGGGCCTGGTCCCGGCACTGCCTGCGGCAGGTGTGCCCTCGCGCTCTCAGGCACCGTGAAGGTGGGCTGCTGCTTCCCGACGGACACTCCTCGTGCCACGTCTTAGGAGACGTGCAGCTAGTCCACTCTTGGCTTTGTTTTTCCCTCCCAAATGGACATCCTGGGTTTAGAAAAAGGTGGGAAAACGTGGGAGGGGTACAGCTGGAAGAGGGGCCCTGGACACCCGCAGAGCCTGATGGAAGGGTCAGGAGGACCCGGGACAAACCTTGCCTGCACCACGCGCATGGGTTCGTGCTTCAGCCCTGTGCACAAGTGCCTCTGAAGCATGTGTTGGATGGCAGCCTTGCTCGGTGGAAGGGTCGCAGTTGCAGGCCACCTGGACCAGGGCATTTTGCTTCGGGAGCAGAGCCGAGATCTCGCCCGTTTCCCTGAAGGAACCGCTTGCGGGCTCCCGCATTCCTGCCTCCCTCCCTCCCTCCCTCCGCCCGCTGCCAACGGAAGTGTCCAGCTGCATCTTGCTGCCGAGGGGCTGGGCTGGCCCTGCGCCCAACGGGTTGGCCACAGGGGGCTCTCAGGCTGCACAGTCAAAGGGAAGCCAGGTGGCCCCCCGCCTTCCTGCCGAAGGACTGAGCAGTCCTGTTCTCTTAGAAGCTGTCAGTGCTTAGTTTTCTCTGCCCCCCGATGTAGCTCTCCTGTGCTCCAGTTTTGGGGCACAAAGGCAGCTTTGACCGCTTTGCTTAATAAGTCTTCCTGGCTCTCCCCGGCTTTCTCCTCTGTTTCGGTGCGTGGGGCTGCCCTTTTGATGTATCTCCCTACCCAAAGGAAGTTGGGTGTGCAGCCTCTGCTCACTTTCAATCATTACATTAATCAAACAGTAGTTGGTTAATCAGTGCAGGCCTGATTAACCAATTCACTTTGGTCAGTGGAGCAAAACTCAGGTCTCTACTCTCAAACTGTTTTGGTTTGGGGGTAAAAAAGAACCATAAACCACATCCCTTCCTTTGAATGAGGAGTGGTAGCTTATGTTAGTTAAATGCTTTCCTTCCGCCTTTAGCGACCAGGTTCGCATGACCCGAATGGGTTAATAAGTGACACGGGGTCCATTCACACGTCACGCTAACCTATCCCAGCAATAACCAGGTGGGCTGGTTGCCATGCCAACACCAATGGCGCACCTTCAGACAGTTGGGCCCCCTGTGGGATGTTGCCCTCCCCTCCCCGTCAGTCCTCCTGGGGGATCCTGGGGACCCACGGAGGACCGGCTTCTCTCCCTCCACAGCCATGAGCTTTTCTTCCTTTCATGGCTTTTCCACCATGGCTTCTTCCCCTGTAAGCTTTTGTTCTCTAGTGCATGACAGACCTTCACAGTCCCTGTTTGGCCAGTCCCTTCAAAGTGTCCCAGATGTTGGAGGAGCTGCCCGTACTGGCCAGGCATAGTTTTTTGTAATAGTCCTCTTAACATGTGCAAATATTGGTGGAAATTATTTTTAAGATTGCATTTGTCTTTGCATAATGGCAGATTTATAGTTGGATTAGTGCAAGAAGCCACACGGGGAGCCTTGGGCTGGCAGTGCTGGCGAAGTCCTGCAAGTCTCCAGCCCGGTCACTGCCCCACAGGTGCCTCGGCCAAGTTCAATTTCCCCTTTGATTCCATTTGGCAGTTGTCAAAGTGTGGAGAGCCAAATCTCATTTATTTATTTATTTATTTATTTATTTATTAGATTATATCCCACTTTTTCCCTAACAAACTCAAAGAGGCTTGCATTATTCTCCTCCTCTGCACTCAGTCCTATCTCCACAACAACAACCCTGTGAGGTAGGTTGGGCTGAGGGTCTGTGCGTGGCCCAGAGTCACCCAGTGGGCTCCGTGGCTGAACCCAGATTGCATTATATATACTTGCACTGGTTGTGCACAAGGGATTGTCTGAGATGTTTTATGCAACTGCATATTGCAGAAACACGGGGCGCCATCCTGAAGTGAATAAATGCACTTGTTCCAGACAAGGTCGGTGTTGTAGATGTGCAGTTCCTCTGACTGGATGGAGGGTTCTCAGCTTCTTCTGGATGGAGGGACACTTCCCCTGAAGGAGCACATCCCCGGCTCGGGGCCTTTTCTGGATCCATCCTTGTCACTTGAGATTCAGGGTGCCTCCGTGGCACAGAGTGCCTTCTATGTGCTTCAGCTGGTAGCCCAGTTACTCCCATATTCAGACTGGCTTCAGTAGTCTGTGCTCTGGTAATGTCCAAGTCAGGTTACTACAGTGCTGTGTTCATGGGGCTGCCCTTGAAGATGGCTCGGAAGCTGCAAAATGTAGCAGCCAGATTAATAACTGGGACCAGAAGGTCTGAGGACACAGCCAGCTCTGACCCATTTGAATTAGCTGTCTCTAGGTTCCAGGACTTATCCACAGTGCAGGTTTTAAGCTGTGAAGCCTTGCACAGCTCAGAACCAGCCTCCCTGGGCAAACAACCAGCCCACCAATGGTGCCTCCATCTTGTCAGCGCGAAGACAGAAGGGACTGGCTTTTGCACAGCACATCATTCCCGTCCAGGGAGCACGTCCTCTTTTCGAGCTGGAGAAGACAGAGCCGAGTGCCTGTGAATGTTTGATGCAGTGGGGAGGGCAGCTCGGATCTCCAGGGGACCCCCTGCGGCGAAAGGGCTGCAGCGAAGGCTCCCAGGTAGGAGAGAACCCACCAAAAGAAGGAACGTGCCTCCAGCCCCCGGCGCAAAGGAGTAAAGAAAGAAGCCTGTATGGACAGGTTGGTGACATTAGCAAGCACAGAGGCACACGCACGTGTCCCCACGTGTCACATGGGATGGATATATCCAAGTGCGAGCAGTCAGAGCTGTTGTTTGCTTGTTTCCTTGTATTGAAGCCACACTTTGTCGGGGTCAGTGAACCCCTCCTGCTTCTCTGGGAACCCAGAGGGCACACCAGAAGAATGGATGGTCTAAAGCCAGGCTGGGAGCGTTTTCGGCTGAGTAGCACTTAGGCCAAGCGTTCTCCCATTATACCACCCCAGCAGTTTGGGGAGAAATTAGTCCCACAATCCATCCCTAGTGCCATATTCAAGGCAAAGATTACTTCCTGCTTTAAAGAGGTCCTCTTCCTCCTACGTGCTTTCTCATTTCCTAACAAGCCAATCCAACCCTAACAAGCAAAACCTACAAAGTAGTTTATTCAGTCTTGCTTTGCTTTCTCCGTTATCCAATAATAGTCTTCAAATAAATTTGACCCAAGAGCTTGGCTTCACTCTTCACTCCCTCGACAGGCTGCTGCTCCAAAATAATCAAAAGCAAATTGTGCATTTTTCAAGACGTTTATATCTTTCATACATCCCACTCTATCAAATGTGATTATATCAATGTCAAGCTGCTAATAACATGTCAACATAGGTTTTCCCACTTTTCAGTTGATGGTATAGCTTTCTTTTTTGCCAGTGTTGCATTGTTGCTTGCAAAAAATTAACTAATTAAAAATTGTGCATTTGATAGTCATTTGGAACTAAGAAATACAGGGTGATACCCAAGCTTTGTATTATTCACTGTTTCATAGTATGATACTCATTTTTGGGGAAAAAATGTTAGTTCAATAATTTGAGCTGTTATTGTAATTGGTAGAATTATGATATGGTTATTTAAGGTAGATGTATATGCATGTATTAGTATGCATGTATTCTGAATACACATTTTGAATTGTTTGTGTTAGCTACTGAATTTAATTGATAAACAGAAATAAACAATGCTGTAGTTCTTCTTTTAAAGAATTGGACCCTCACAAGTCCAATTTCTTGCTCTGTGTAAAGTTTTTTTATGATTTCCAAGATGTTTGTTTAAGATCAACTGGATTTCAACTCCCATCAGTTCACAAATGCATTTTCCAATAATGCATTTCCTAAATGCCTGTCGCAAACGGGGATTGCTTCCATATGTATTGGGTTTCCTCTATCGTGACAGCCCAAACAAAGGCTTTTTAGAAAGGGAAAGGCAGCGGCATGGGGGCATCATTTCCTCGGAGGACACGCTCCTCTCTCTCGCCCTCCTGCCCCCCCCCGCTCAAATACTTTGGGAAGTGCTACATCAGCCCATAGGGCAGAGATAATGATGGGACGAACACGCGCGCGGTGGCAAGCGCTCCTCTTTGTCGAGCCAGCCGTCCCTCGTCCGCTCTTAATGGACTGAGAACCCCAACAATAAAAGCGCCCTGAGGAGATCATTGGTCCTACCGAGATATCCAGAGATGTCTGGATGTGATGTCTGTGGTGATGAAGGGCAGGCGACCGGGAGGGGCTGGTGCACAGGAGCCCGGTCTGGTCCGAAGCGGCGCAGCTTCGCCATGGACTCATGCGCGAGTCGGTGCTGTCCAGGTTCAGGGCACGTGACTGGCTGCAGCCCGGTCGCTGAGCAGGTCCAGGGCGGCGGCGGCGGCGGCTTTTTGAGCCGGCCGTCAGAGCAGCCCGCTGGTTGGTCTCTCACTCTTAGCGTTGGCTCTGTCCCCCACAAATTGTTTCAGGAACTTTAAGATTTGCAGACATGCCATCTAATTTTTAATGGCGCACCTATGAATCTTTTACCATAAAATTGCTCATTTCAGATCTGTCATTTATATTGAGTCTGCACATTCCACATATGAAAGACAAATGTCAGACTTCATACTTGCTTAATTTCAAGCCCATTTTCCCTTCAGTTCTTCTACATAAGGCAGAACTGAGTGCAAAATGACACGCACATGGAAAAGCAAACAAAAACCCAGCTATAAATGTGATATTTCTCTTTTCAAAACCAAACAACCACTGTAATATTTATATTTCATTGTTTAAATCCCCCAGGAAACCCACTTTAATGTATCTCAGTGTCCTGAGAGTTTGGTTTAAGAGCAACCTTTAATTAGGTAAAAACAGCGTATCTGCTTGCATTCTATCAACAATGAAACATTAGCAACTTATATTTTGCTAGCTTTGACCTATATTATTTATTTATTTGTTTATTTATTTAGGGAACTTCTATGCTGCCCCATTCGCCAAAGCCTCAGAGCGGCTCACGATCATAAATAAATAACATCATATAACATACAACATTGTTGTAAGCCGCCCCGAGGCTGTTGTGAGCCGCCCCAAGGCTTCGGCGAATGGGGCGGCATAAAAATGTTTTAATAAATAAATAAATAAATAAATAAATAAATAAAACAATATGATTTAACAGTATAAATTAAGTCACCCTGGCCAAAGAATAAAATAAATAAATAATATTAACAATTAAAATAACATTTGAATAAAAAGGTCTTCTCCTGGCACCGAAAAAAAATAACGACGGCGCCAGGCGGACCTCTCTGGGGAGGTCTATATCAGAGAAGGGACTTTGAAGAAGAAACCAAATGCCGCTTTTGCTGGGATGGCTCTGCTGCTTGGCTGCTTCTGGATGCAATGCTCTGTTGTTGCTGGAGTGGAATCTAATAAGTCATGAATTGGCCCTTCTGCCTTGAGTTCTCCCTAATTGCTTCACCACAGGAAACCCCTTCTGTTTTATTCTAGCAGAAACCAAGTGGCTTCACTTCTTTTCCCTGGGTTGGCTGCCAGCTCAGCTCTCTCAGCAGCACGGGCCTCTCTGAATGCAGCTTTCCTCGTACCACAAGCAGAGCCCTGGAAGGATGCGCTTTGGGAGGAGGGAGGAGCTCTGTGCCATGGCAGAGAGAGCGAGGTTTGCAGTGCAGATGCTCTCTCGCTCGCCTGCCGTGGCTGTGCCCAGCGATGCCCCCAGCAGCAGTCCTGGCGGCTCTGCCAAGCCATACCAACAGATCCGTTCCAGCCGTTCTCAGCTCCACCGAGAGCCCGTCTCTGGCGAAGCTGAAGGCTCTTAATTGCCTATTCAAGACCAAGCTGCCATGAGCTGCTTCGCATTTCAACAGGGAATAATATATGGTTGCCTGGAAAACCCTTTCCCCCACACTCGCCGCCACTGCAGGGCTTGCAGCAAGGCCCTCTTAGCTTAATAAGGAGGCCATATTAGTTATGCTGCAGAGCATCATCAGAAAGGCATTTAAATGAGCCTTTTCATGAAAGTCCACACGTTCCCATGAGAAACCTGAGAGGCAGAAAGTGTGGAGACATCAGCAGCTCTTGGAGATGCAACCGGTGAGGCAAGCATGCCCCAACCTGCCGCCCCACTGCTGTTTGCTGCATAAGATCCCAGTGCGTTTCATGAGATTTTGCCTTGTGTTTTCATTGATTTGTGCAATGTAGATGTGCGAAGAAGGCAGGCGCAGTGCCCTTTGGGTGCCTTCCTCTGTGCTAAAAGTGCAGCCTGCTCGGGACTGCCTGGAGAGGGCAGTGAGGGTGCGCCTGACCCACAGCGACTAGCTGGGAAGCGGTGGCATCGTGGGGCTGTGTGAACATGTCCCTTCCCCTGTACGTGGCAGCCGAGGGAGGGCAACACGCTAACGCGAGCTCATGCTGTGCTCTTGCTGCCTGCGAGCTGTGCATTTCTGGAGAGGCACGGAGCTGTGGCGCCCATGTGCTCCCGGGGAGCTTGCTGCTTGCCGTGTCCGAAAGCCTGGAGGCCTGGCCCTCGGCATTTCTCCCAGTTGTCCCCAGAGGTCCTTCTCACGACCACCTGCCGAAGGCCAGGGATGCTGGGGGGAGTCCAAAGCAGGCTGCAACCATGGGGGAGGCTGAGAAGAAGGCCAGTGGAGGAGTGAGGTGATCGTCTGGAGGAGAGGGGAGCAAGGGAGAGGGTGAAGTGGGTGGCTGAGGGTGTGCGGGGGGGGGGGGAGAGAGAGAGAGAGAGAGTCTTTGGCTTGCCATGTGTTCGCCCACCGTTGCTGGGTGAGCACTAACAGATTCCCCCAGACTATGTGCTCTGGGGAAGAGGGGCAGCCCCTCCTTGTCAATCACGCAACTTTCCTCCATACGTTTGTCAACAAGCACAGAACCAAAGTGGGAGAGGCTCCTCCTTCGGGGGTTTTACAGTTCTGCCCAAGACACATGTTACAAATTCAGTGCAAAAGCCCAGCTTTGCTCTCCATATCTCTTACACCCCATCCCTTTGATCTTCTGGAATTATCTGAGAATCAGGCTGTATACAGGGATATGAATGATGAAAGGTATTTTCCATCTTTGACAGGCCAAGCACTCTGTAAGATTAAGGAATGCTCTGCTTTTTGTCTCCCCAGTTTAAATGGCCAGTTCACGTTTCCTTCTGAGCTAGGTCTTTTTAGCTCTTCAGACCTACAAGGCCTGCAAGAATATAGTTAGTTTAAAAAAAACCTGCATTGAGTTCCTCAAAATGTTCTTCATCGTGCCTTGGAGGTCTGCACCAGACTTTCCAATTCATATCTCCAAAGATCTCTTTCTTGCGAGGGTAGATGCTTATGATAACCAGTACAGAAGAACCAAAGGCAGACAGGTAAAAAATTGTTTTGTCTGGGGGTAAGTGTAGTTCACAGTAAATTCAAGAATATTTTTCCCCTCCTGAATGTAAATGACATAGAAAATTACCACATTTGCTATGCTTTTCTACAGTCTTACCACAGATAGTAAACTTCATTGCATATAATCATACAAGTTGGAATGCAAAGTCATTCTGATATGAAATTCTCCCCACATGTCCTGGAAATAGAGAGACTCTGGGACAATTAATTTGCGTCTGCCTTTCCCGTGTGTGCTCGTTGGAAATGAAGTCACTGTTATTCTTATACTGGCCAAACTGCTTTTTCCTCCAAATGCAGACTTTTTCAGGATCCCAGAAAACTGACCTTGCGGAAATGTGCTGCTGAAGGGGCACCAGGAACAGCTCTCTGCTCGCCAGCTGCACCAGGTAAGCGCACCATGCCAGACTGCTCCCCCCCCCCCCCGCTTCCATGCACCATGCATGGCCAGGACAGCTGCTCTGGAGAGCAGAGGGCACATGGTTTCAAGTCCGTGCCCGGTGCCTGCTCTGTTAATGGCTTCCGAGCGTTAGATGCTCCCATGCTCGTATTGTCTAGCCCACTGGGCAGAGCAATCCGACGGGAGCGCTTCCAACAAACCCTAAGCCCCACTGGGCCTTCCAGCCCTGGCAGAAGCTATGCAGGGAGGGGGGGCTTTTGCTGGCAGTGGGTGTCCTGCTCAGGTTTCCTGCTTCTGCAGCCAAATCCAAAGCCTATCAAAGGATAGAGGGTTCAGTGCCCATGCCCACTGGACCTGGACTGGGCTGATCCATGAAGCTGGGGAATTATCCAGGGAATCAGTCCTGAGTATGGTTTTCCGCAGCTGACTGGCCACAGTGCCAGACGTCGGTCCAATCAAAGGTATTATCTGTCCTGCTTTGACAGGTCTCAGGTGCCAGATGCATCCTGCATACAGTTTTAATAAATGGAATACATTAGCGCAGCACCCAGCTGACGGGATCAGCCGCGCCATCACAGGTAAACATGAAAGCGCCTTCTGCAGTGCCTCAGATGTTGCAACCATCCTTCACACCCACTTCCCGTGAGTAAGGAAACATTTGGTCGCCTGTCCATGCAACCCTGACAGGGTCGACAAGAACAAACCAGAAAACGAAGATGCAGGGCAAACTCTGCCAAAGTCTGCACAAGCTGCTTGAGGTTAGCCCAAAAGGGGCCAAGTCCCCATCGGGCAGGGGTGCCCGGGAATCTGCAGGCAGAGGGGCCCTGTGTCCAGGCTGTGCAGCGCTTCGGGGTAACGGGATGGAGTCCGCCCAGAAGCCAGAGGAGATCACGCAGCGCAGGAGTGGTGGCACAGTTGCCCTCCCTGTCTGAGCCCTTGCCACTGCATGTTGCACTCACCAAAGTTTCTGGACTATCCTTGGTGGCAGCTCCATGTAGAAATACAGAAAAAGAGTGAGTCAGAAGGGTCCTCCCGGGCCATCTAGTCTGACCCCCGGCACCAGCCGGCTCCGCTCACGACATGCCCACCATGTGCATGTCCAGCCTATCCTTGAACACCCTCCCCGATGGGGCCTCAACGACCTCCCATGGAAGCCCATTCCACACCCTCGGGGTCCTGACTGTCAGGAAGTGCTTCCTGGCATCCAAATTGAACCTGGGTTCCCTGAGCTTGGCTCCCTTGGAGCGCGTCCCACCTTCCTCTGCAGGGGAGAACAGGCCTCTACCAATGTACAACCATTGCAGGACGCTAAATCTAAGTCGCAGCTCCTCACCAGTGCAGGCTGCTGCCAGGAAGCTTTGCTTGCATTTGCTGAGACAACCCACTCCCCCCACCCTGCCACCACACGCACATGTATTTTGTAATTGGCAAATTTACTGATCAGCTGGGATGGTTATGCAGCAAAGTGAAAACCTTGCCATTCCCCCAGGAGAGCTATCCAGTAACTGTTCTTCTGCCTCACCCCGGTGAAACTGAGCTGCTCTTTCTCTCCTCCCTCCCTCCACCAACCGCAGAACTCAGAAATCTGCAGTTCTGGCATGGCCAAGCGCTCTGCTTCACCTGGATGGGGCGAACAGGTGAGATGGAGCCGTGCATCAGCAGCATGCGGAGGGCCTCAGTGGTTTCAGGTAGATGCCAAATAACATGGAAGACAGAACAGAATCTTGTAGCCCCCAAAGCTTAAAGGCCCTGGGCAGGCAGAAACTCCTGGAAGCAGCCACCTCAGGATGTGCAGGAGCCCTGCAGCAATGCGCCGCCCACACCCAGCTCTTGGGGAGGTATTCTGGTCAATGGCAGAGATGGCAGGGCTGACGGGGGGTCCCGGAGAAGAAATGCAGTTGTCCTCCCCCTCTCTCTCTTCTGGCAACAGCCCCCCGGCATGCAGAAGAGGATGTCTTTCAACATAAAAACAGCACAAGAAGTGACTGGACTTTGGTTCCGCAGTCTAGCCCTCGCTCACCACTGGAGCATCCAGAGCACAAACGCCAAACTGAAGCTCTGAACTCAGGAATCTTCCAGCATTTAACCTTCCAAGAGGCCCAATATTAAAAACATCGGTATAACAAAATATTGAATTCAGGTGGCCGTAGAATGTAAAACTGGGAATCAGTGCGGAAGTGAAGGGCCATCCATTTGGCTTTTCAGTGCTCTTAAAATGTTAATATTCTTCAGCATTTCCTGTTCCTTCTGGGTCATTTATACACGGTTTAACTGCCCTAGCAGACATTACTGGAAAAGCTCAGCTTACATTTCTAACTATTCCAAAGCTGCCTTGGACCATTTTCCTCTCAGTGATGAATGAGGCAAGACAGAATTCTTCTGTAGCGTTTCATCCATTATAACCATGCACAGTCCCAGCTGCATCAGGAAACTTCACTGTAAGTTCATTTTCTGAAGCTTCTTTCTAAAACCAGAACTCTCTGTAAAGCCCTTGCTATCCTGATTTGGTTTTCCATGTGTGATCGCTTTTTTAAAAGGCAGGCTTGCATGAACATCTGCTGGGACAGTGCATCAAAACATTGTTTCCACTTTCCACCTCTGCCACCCTTGCCACTACTGATTAATTCACCATCTAACTCCAGAAACCAAGATGTTTATTTAGGTATTTGAAACTCTCCAGCTGGCTTGCAGTATATTTACAATACAATAACATTCAGAAATGTTACTAGAAATGTGTATATGGGCATTTGTTCTGCAGATGCACCAATCAGGGCTGGATGATTTCCAAAATCCCAAACTATGAACATCTCCTGGAGCCAAAGGAGTCAAAGAAACAACCAAAAGGCCAACCGTAACTCCGAAGGAGCTGGAAAGTTCCACATCGGAGAGGGGAGAAACTTTTCTGAGGGACTTTATCACCTGGACCCTCCATGTAGTTGGGCTTTCTGGAAGGGTGCCAGAAAGAAAGCCTGTGATGAAGTAAACCCATATCAGAGCTTGTTTGATGTTTTCAAAGAAGCATGTGGGAAACATGGCACACATGTGGGAAAGTTCCTCCAGCCTGCTGAAACCGGAACTGAACCTCTTGGCCTCGCCGCACAGCACAGCGCCTGGTGTAAAGGAAGCCGTCCTCGTTGCCCTATAAATGCCACCCAGGTTAAAGCCTGGTCGTGGTAGCATTGGGTCGAGGGGTGATTCCCTCAGCAGGGATTGAGGAACTGTTCTGGACAGAAGGTGAGGTGGATGGAGCCATCGACAGGGCTGTTCTGGAAGAAGACTTGCCTCGGTCTGGGAGCCCCTTGGGTAGAGGTTCACTTTCTGGGGACTGTCATCCAGAGCACCGGCGTGGTTTCAAGCCAAGAACCTGGATGTCTTCGAATGGCTCATTGAAGGCCAAACCTCAGTCCGGCTGTTGTCCATCAGAAGCCCCCGTTCAACCTGACAGTGTTGGAGCAGCCTTGCCAAGATGCGCAACGAACCATGAGTCAGATGAACTAGCTGGCAGAGACTCGCCCAGGAAGACTGGCAGCTGGTCCTGGTGCCACCCAGCATGGACTCGGCGTGGCGAATATTTACGCAACCAGCATGTGCCAGTTTGCTTTTGTTTACTGAGCTTGTGTGCCACATGCACACAATCCTGTAGCTGCATGGTGTTTGGCATCTTGTGTACGTCGCATGGTAATAGCGCCAATTAAACCCATTTCAGTTCCAGTTTGTAACAAAATAGAATGCGGAAAAAGCAACAGGGTAAATATTTCTGCAGATCTTGTTCTTTAGCAGCTCACTGGTTTTCAGGGAACTGGGAAGGACAGAGTGAATGAGGTTGGGAGAATTCAGCCGGGAGCTGGAATCCACTCTGAAGCCTGCCCCATTGCAGTAAACCGATCCCCTCTCTCCGCCACAGAGTCCTCTGAGCTCTCAACCCACTGCATGAAGAGCAGGAATGCTGTGTAGCCTCCTTGGAGGGGCAGCCTTTGAAGAGCCTCTGGAAAGTTCAGCCCGCTGATGACTCAGCTCCAGAAGGGCGACACAAACCCTCCCACATATTGCAGCAGCTTCCTGGCTCCCAGTCTGTCTCCTGACATGACTCAAAGTTCTGGCCTTGACCTTCTGATGCATAGCTGGGCTGGAGCAGCAGGCACCACACGGCGCAGCATCAGGCCTGCATGGTGCATGACTTCCCCAAGCACTGCCCTGCTGCAGCAGCTCACGGGGAATGACGGCGAAGGCCCAGGAAGCCACATTTTTTCATGCTGAAGGCTTGCCTGGCCCCATAAGTTAGCCAGCCCAGCTCTGGGGCACCGCCTGCCTGTCCAAGCCCCGGCCGCAGCCCCTGCCCCTTGCACCATCTCTGCAGCCGCCCTCTGCTTCATCCAGGGACCGTCGACGCGGAGGCCTGAGTTCGCGGATTCCACCAGGCTGCCTCTGGGATCCCGCGGCAAGATACCTCCACAGCCTGTTGCATGAAGCCACCGGCCCTCGCCTCAGGCACAGGAGTCCTGCAGTGCTGTAAATGGGAGACAGATGTTACGTCCATCTGATGCATTATGAAACCAGAGGATTTGCCAGGGAAAAAGAAAAACTCCTTTCCCATCTTGAAATCAGTGGGATTTCTTGGAGGCCTGAAACTTAAGCACGTGCTTAAGAGCTTTGCTGGACCAGAGCCCAACTGGATACTTTCAGGGAACAGATGGAGAGCAGAGGCCAGAGAGGCGCTTCCATTTCCCCCCAGCCAATTCCTCTCGCCTGTTGATTCGGAGCTTCCCTCGCGCTGGGGATGCAGTGCGACTGCAGCAGGTGCAGCCGCTCTCTGCTGCGAGTCTTGCGGACATCAGAGGGCGCTGCCTGCCGGATCTGGCCCAGGGACGCTTGTGTTGGGCACCCTGTTTCCAGGAGAGCTGGGGGAGGAAATGGTGTGCCACCCTGCGCCCCGTAGCATGTCCTCGTCACGCCTTCAAACACGGCGGCTGCGCTTGGGTGCCATGGCTAACTACCCTGTTCCCCGCCCATCACCACAGCTGCCACCTTGAATGTGCCAAAGCCTTCGCGAAAGTCCCCCCCAGGGGTGCTCCCCACGTTCTCTGGGGGTGAATTAGGGGGATGCCTCGAGGGACTGCTGAGCCTTTTCTCCAAGCACCGCACAGTCCAGCCCTTTCCCGCTCCCCCCTCCGCCATGTCATGCGGCTTTAGGCAATGCGGCTTCGCCACGCTCAGCAGCGAGTCCTGTCTGTAAGCCCACTGCTCTGGAAGTGCCGTCCTTGCCCTGTCCTTCTCCTATCCTCGTGGTCCTCCTGCAGGTGTCCCAGAGGACACGGTGACAGCTTTCCCCTGTTCCTTGCCACCGCCACAAGCCTTCCTGGGCTCACTGAGGTTTTTAGTGGTTTGTGAGATCACAATCCCATTTATCATCTCTGGGCATCTTGCAGCTCCCCACTGAATTTTTTAAAAAAGGATGCACAAAGTCACGCACAGCATGGCAGAATTAATTTTTTGGGAAGTTTGTCTCACCCACAAATCCGGAGCATCACTTTATGCCATTGCCGTGCAGCTCCTGGGGACAGGCCAGTGCCAGCTGCCTCCAAAGCGCCCAGGCATCAGTTGGCCACAGCTGCCACCGGCTTCCCGCTCCCCACACTGCCACGAGCCCTTTGGGTCTAGTGCGGCTTGGCCGTCCCTTTAAATATTTTTTCTCCTACGGCAAAAGGCAGCTGCCAAGCTGGGCTCCTCGGTCTTCCCTTTGACCAGTGAGGGGGCAGCGCAAGAGCGTGCTGACTGCCAGCTCTCAGGAGGAAAGAAATGCTTTTAGGGAAAATTCAAGCTGTGGCCAGCCCAAGGGATCCTGCGAGATCTGTGTGTGTGTGTGTGGGGGGGTGCCAGTTCTGGATGCCCCAAGTGCTGCCTCAACTTTTTTAAAAAAAGTGCCTTCAAATATCTCAAGAAAACCGTGGGCAGCTGTGAGCAGGCTCACCAAGGTGCCGCCGCCTTGTTCATGGCTGCCAAACCAGGGAGCACAAACGGAAGCTTGTTCATCAAGGTTCCCAGTCTCAGAGCGGGGGAAAGAGCTGCAGCGAGCGCAACAGGAGTCGTGGCGGCTTTGGGGAGCGGGAAGCGCCTTTGCCAGCTGCTCCCAAAGCCTCCGTGGCTCTCCAGGTGGGGCTGACATGGCGCATTTTGCCTCGCTTGCCAAGCGTCTCACATGACGACTCGGACCGGTAAAACAAAGCTGGCTCCAAGCTCTGCATAACCCAAACTTAAGCCTCCTTGACCTGGGCTGATACAACATGACACCCCATGAAATAAACCTTGGAAAGACAGAGTGCACAGAGCTGAAAAATAGCCACTGGACTCAGCCACCAATAACCGGGTGCAAAACCCTTTCCGGGCACTCGGGACGTGTTTACAGGCTGCCCATCCACCAGCCTCAAGGGCAGCCGAGAGCCTCCAGCGCCCTCCGCTCCAGGGGCGCTCCATCAATCCACCTGCTGGGCTGCCTTCCAGGGAGCCGGCAGTGCCTCTGGCCCGGGACCCTGCAGGCAGCTCTGTGCCTCCGGTCACAGTCTGGCAGCCCTCCCACTGTTCAGCAGCCTGCTTCTATTCCTTTTGTTCTTAAAAACGCAAATCCAGGGCCCTGCCGCCGCCAGAACCTCCAAGCGTGTTCCGGGCACTTTGGCTGCTGGTAGACGTGTCTCTGCCATTTGAAGCTTGCTGCCTGCCCGTTGCATGCCAGCGCCAAGCCAGAGGGCACAGGCTGCCAGTTCGGGGAGCAGAACGTGAAAGCGGGCAAAGGGATGCAGAGGGAGGACAGCGAGGCAGGAGGCGGCCCATGAGGAAGCGCCGGGCAGCCACCTCCCCAGCAAAATGCACAGGGGCCCCTTTGAGCAGCATCGTGCTGGCGTGTGAGCTGAGCACTCAGGGGCAGGGAAGCCCAGCAGGCCAGGATCGGTGGCTTCCCTGGCACCCTGCAGGGCATGACAGAGGGCGCCACTCACGCGGCGTGGGGGCGATGGAGGCTGGAGTGATTGAGGACATTCGCCTTCTCGAGCGGTGCGGCACGAACGGGGTGCAGCGATGCTGGGGGCCCCTCCTGAGCCCCCGGTCACTGTGTGGTGCTCCTCTGCACCAGAAGCGACCCAGCAGCCCTGTCGGTGAGCTGGCAGGAGTGCAGCATGAAATCCCTCCGGGGGCACATGGAGAAGAGCATGAATTCTGAAAGGCCAGCCTGTGGACAGTGACTGCAGAGGCCCTGCGGCGGGTCCCTCTGGTGTGCTCCTCTTCATTCGTGCAGTGGGCGGACTTTGTACGTGTCCTGGAGGGTGCGGTGAGGACTGAGAGGGATGGCGGGAGTGAGGGAGGGAGACGGCTCAGGCTAGACACGCTTCCTGTGGTGTGGGACAGTCATCCCGGAGGATGCGCGACTTCCTGTTGTCTCCCACCGCTTCTGGTCAACACCACAAAGCCAATCAGGTTTGGCTACCTGACAAACGTCCGTGATAAGGCCAAATGCACACACTGAACGGGTGGAGGTTCCCCTCTTTGCACAAACATGCATGAACGACAGAAACGGTGGCAGCTCTTGCACAAACAGGCCGCACTTCCTGGTTCCACGCAGCCTGACTTCTGGCCAGAAAACATGTGCTGCATCACAGAGGACTGAAAAGCAGCGGATGCCACATTCTGCCAGATGCCTTTCCAGGTTTTGCCCCAGATCCAGTAAATTCTGCCTCGGTTTGGTCCCAACCCATCCTATGTCTCCTGAGCCAACCCACCAGGGATGCCGGCTGGGTGGAACTGTGGGATCAGACACACAGAAGAGCTTCAGCCAGCCTCATGGGTGGGCCAAAACCTTGTGCCAGTTGAGCTTCCGCCAGGCACTTGGATTCCCGGGGGCATTTTCTAGGATGAGACCTTGTGCCCCCTCTTCCCACTGTTGCAGAGCCTCCTCAGAGCTTCTAAATTCCTTTAGAAGCACGTCTTCTCACTGAACCAAATGTTCATCCTTTAGCTTAGTTAACACTAATCACAGCAGCTGTTTGATCAGTTTCCCCAGAATTGTTACAAAGTGCTCGATTTGTCTGGCCATTTAGGAAACGTTGAGTGCTGTCAGCTCCACATTCGCACACAGACGCACCTTCCTCTAAAAACCAGTGCCCAATTTTCCAGTGCAAATAGTACTAAGAAAGGGGCACGGGGTTAAGCCCTCTTGGGCCACCAGTTTGTCGAAAGCACGTGGCACTAGAATCACTCACAGCGGCCACAATTTCAAGGGTTTAGTCTTTGCGTGTGTTCGGGGCTGGAGGTGCAGGGCAATAGGGAAATTTTCCTCATTTTTCATTGCTTCAGAAAGGATTAATTCATCTGTACTTGCTGGGAGCTGATAGTCATTGAAGCTTCCTGGGGGAAAGTTTTCAAGGAGAATAAAAGCTTTTCAGATATAGCTTTTTTCAGCTGGGGTCACAAAGGAGCCCCAGTGCACCAAATACTAGGGTTTTCATTTGTCTGCTTGTTCTGTCAATGCAGGAGGTGAGATTCCCACAAGGGGAGCTGCATGCTTTGGGGTGGCTCATTGACCCGTGTGCCCCAGACATGGACATCTGTAGGATCACCGTTTCCCGGCTTTTAGGCCCAGAGGTGAGGCCTTTCTTCCAAGTGTTCCATTTTTTCCCCTCTTTGACTTTACCCCTGTAAAGCAGAAAAGGGTGGACATAAATCAGTTCATGTACAAACTTGAACCACCTAGTCTGACGCCTGATTCCAGAACCTGTGTGCTGGGATGTATCACCAGGTCAGGAGTCTTTCTGGCAAGCTGTTACTCCGAAGAATCCCATTGTGCTTGTAAATCACAGGCAGGTGCCTTGTTCTTTTGAAATGTTATACAATGGGCAGCTTTTGCCAACAAATAACTTTGCTCTCCTTCTTCTTGGTCCATGTTCTTAAGAATATGGCTTTTCCATTCCCGCAAGAGCCTCTGGAAACATGTCCTTGTTTCAAGTTTGCAAGACAGCGACTGCTTCCTCATCCCTCTTCACAGTTTGTGGGAGAGCTGCTTGTAATATCTGGCTTCAGTTGCCAGCCGGCTTCTCTCTCCGATAAGGGCCTTCTCACTAGCGAGTGTTCCTTGCCATTTCTATCGCTGTCGTCTCCCTTCCTTTCCTGCCTGGAGCTGCCGCAAGCTGCTGGCTTTGTCAAGCGCTCTGGGGGTTCTGGCAATCACCACGTTTACTTCACCGGCATACAGCCAGGATGCATGGAAGATGAGGACTGCCTAGGGTAGCCTCCACAGTCATGCACCTCCACCAGGACTGGTCCACAAGCTCGTTCATGCCTGGTTCGCGAGGGCATTGGCCATGCTGGTTGCGACTGGTGGGAATTGAGCCTCATCACATCTGCAGAAGCTTGGTCTTCTGAGCCGAGTCAAAAGGGGCCCTACCGTGGAGACCTGAAACCAAGCAAATACGCCAGACTTTCTACTTCACGTGGGCACATGCTCACATCCACAAGGATCCTTTTAAAAAACCATCATACTGAGCGGTCCTATTTTTGTGAAGCTGGTTACAGAGTCCGCGTCAAGTCGGAAGCACTTGTGTGTGCATTTATAGTGTGAAAGTAGGAATCAGGCAGGAAAAAAGGACTAAGAGTTTTGGCACCACACTTAGTCTAGGACACAATTTTGAGGCTAGATGGAAAGCTCTTGTTCGGCAGAAGCAGCAAGCGAATAGCAAGGATGAAGAGGGAGAGAGCGCAGTAACATCAGTGCCTTTTTCAGGGAGGATTTTATCAGACGCCCCTTCCTGGGATCCACAGATAGCATACATTCTATTTTCCGTTTGATATGCTGTGGATCATGCAACAATACCTGGATGGGAGACTTTTATTTTTATGGGCAAAATTGATAAACCATACTGATTCCTTTGTAGAGAAAATCAAGGTAAAAATATAGCCAAGAACGGATGAGAAATAGAATCTGAGAGAAACATTGCCGCTGAATGTGCCCCCAAAGTGAAATTCATTTTCTAAATGAATTTGGAAGTTCCTGCTTGAGAGCAACATCTGAGAAAATCTGAGGGAGCCGAAGCGTTTCATCAAGAAGTCTGGTGCAATTTCGCAGCAGGATTCCGCACTGATCTCCTGGATCATCACGACATCCACTGAGGAAATGCAAACAGTTGCTAGGGAGAGAGAGGGAGGGAGAAAGAGGGACCAATCCAGTCACCCCTGGTATCTTATTGCCAGCCGATAATAATAATCTATGTTGTCATTGTTGATTTAAGCCCAGGCATATTTTGCAATCACACAAGTTTCTAAGAAGATTTTGGATGTTTACTTGTGGAAAAGCAAGCACAACAAAAGTAAATTGAGCGCCATCTCTCTTTCAGGCCATGCTTTATAAAGTCTGCCCCTTGGAATGATGTGCTCTGGCTTTTTTCAGTAATAAATAATGCAGATTCCAGATTGAGGACTTTGGTATCTGGGTGCAGTGTAATGAATACCAGCCAACCAAAGACCAAAGCAAGCTGTGTAATTTCCCTGACCCTGTGATTCTATGATTCTGGGGTCAGTAATTCTTGGTTGCGGTTAAAACCAGGAGCAGGAGCACCTGGGGCGCAAGGTTAGTGAATCAAGCTGTATGAGGCAGAACAGACACTACAGAAAAAGAGTTATTAGCCACCCTGCCCCAGTAAAAGAGCCCTCACCAAAACGCTTGTAATAACCAAGCTCATTATGAGTGGATCCATTTGTCCATCACTAAAAATAGGCTTGTGGTGGTTGGATGACTCCTTCAAATGGGCAGCATTTTCTTTCCTCAGAAATCCCAAATCTTGTTTTTCCTCTATGGCAACATATATTAAAACTGGAATGGAGAAGTGGCAATGAGAAGGACAAGGGCATTACTAAGGGCGCAAAGGGTTAAGCACGGCATGGTTCACCAGGCCCCAGCACCAGCAGCAGATGGCTGGCCAGGAGGAGAAGGAACAGCTGTACTAGAAGAAGCACAGGAAATGGGCCAGGTAAGGATGGCGCCCTTTGGAACAGACCCATGTCTAACGTCTTCTTTCTTACAGCCCAGCTTATTCCAAGGCCTCCGACTGGTTCACTGGACAAATCCACCTGTGGCGAAGTGGGTCCCTCCCTGCAGGTGGCGCTTCAAAGGAGTCCAAAGGGAATCAGTGGAGGCATCCCTGGAGACCTGCAGGTGGAGACCTTCAGCACCTCCCAGCATCGCCCCGAGCTGTCAAATACAGGGATAACCCAGGCCAGTTTAGCTGCTCCTCTGGAGGCAAAACAAATGGTCCTTCCACAGAGAACATCGTGACTTGCCCGCAGGACCAGCCCTGCCTTGCAGACGGAGGAGTGTGGCTATTTCGCGTTGTCCCACAGAGGCTGGTGGAGGTGGGTAGATGACGGGAGACATTGCAGCAGTTTTACCGACATGATGAGCCTGGCAGCTGGAGCTCCCATTCCAGTTCCGCGTGGGGTAGCAGAAAGTCATCATGAACCAATATTAAGGTAACATTAGCAAACTTGTATAAAGAACACTTGTATAAAATGTTTTATAGATGCTATCTGTTGCCAAATAGGTTAGCTAAGATGTTTCCAAATACGTCAAATGGATGTTGGAAATGTAAACATAAATTGGGTACCTTTTATCATATGTGGTGGACTTGTGATAACGTGAAAAAGTATTGGATTAAAATACATAAATGGCTTGAGGAAATGTTACAAAAACCTTTAGCTTTTAAACCCGAAGTTTTTTTATTAAGCATTATTCCGTTGGACATTAGTAAACAAGAAATGTATCCGACTTTACATGTAATCACTGCGGCGAGGATTGCATTTGCTCAACACTGGAAAAGTGAAGAACTACCCACCGACGAACTAATTCTAAAAAAGATCCTGGACTTTGCAGAAACAGATAGATTGACCTTATCATTGAAGGAGAAGGAAGATACTGACTTCTATCAAACTTGGGACTTTTGTTATTATTGGCTAGAGAAATGGGACTTTGCATAGATTTAAATATGTTTTTAAGTTATCATAAATGGAAAAAGAAAGATGTGGGGGCTGGCCCAGCAGGCTCGATGTTTTTGATGGTTGATGTTGTTTTTAGTTTTTCTTTGTTTTTTAGGATTATAATTTCAAATAAAACTTATTTTTAAAAAAAGTCATCATGATCCACCCCCAGCAGCCAAACTGGCCTTTCTGTCATTCTTATCATGGTGACAATGTTTGAGGAGTCCCAGCTCATTTGAAGAGACTAAACCTGTTCCACAGGTTACCGGTTGTTTATACAGAAGAAGTGTTGCCATAAAAATTAGCATGAAATCCTGAGTGGTGATCAGCCCTGGGGCTTTCCCCCCACAGTCACACTTGTGACGCTGTCATTCTGGTCCTTCGAAGTATATCTGGACAGTAACATCCTCCCATCCCGGGAATGTGTGAAAATTGCCTGTTGCTTTCAAGTTGTCTAGTTTCATTAAGATAGTCGGCATATTTATCCAAGATGGGTTGCTTTTCGTCACCGTGTTTTCCAAGATATCATGCAAAAGAATGGCTGTTGCCTCACATTAGGAGCCCTGCCTTCATTCAGGGTGCAAATATTCTCCCCCATTCACTTCAACGGGAAGGCTGCACACCACATGTGCGCCTTTAGCTTCCTTCTTCACTGGACTCCACAGGCTGGGCGTAAAACAGTACATTGCCCAGTGATTCTGAGATTAGGGTTGGGTTCGGTGTTCATTTTTTGTTAGGAAGTCTACTTCTCTGCCTTTCAAATGCATTATCATTTTCTGTGTGCTTAGAAGCACAGAGCACAAAAGAACCATTGTTCTCCATCCGCTTTGTGTCAGGCTTTGAAATATTTTAAAGTGGGTATTGTCTCATAGCACTGGCATTCTTTTTTTATGAAGGTAAAACATTGCTGGATTGCCCGTTTCCTCACATTTCCTGTGTTCTGTCCACTGACATCTGTGACAATGTAAGCTTAGCAGCCAAGCTTTAAGTAGAGCCGTTTAGGCAATTCACCTCAGTTAGGATGTGCCTGCAATGCATTCCAGATTAGAATTCAGCAAGGCAGCATCAGTTTGTGCAGATTTTGGTGGAATATTTTCCATCATTCTCCAGAGGAAAATGAAGATATAGCATCTCATATGATCCTCTCCTCCTGGCCCTTTTTAAAAAAATGCATCACGCAAAACTGAAATGATAAAGCTGCATACGGTATAGCAGGGCATTGTATTTATAAGACCCTCAGAGAAGCTGCCGCTTAAAAATACCTTGTTGGTGGACGGAGCAAAACATCTCACCGCTGAAGGTTCCCAGGGCAAGGGGGTTCCCCCCACCCTCTTTTGCTAGCATTTCTGGGAAGTTAAGAAAGTGAAATTAATTTTCTATTCTTTTATGAAAGTCCCACGTGTGCAGATTTCTGCCACTTACAGTCCAAACTGCGGGTTTCTTCCCCGAGCCAAACTGCACAGAATCCACCAGATGCCAGACACACAGAGCAATTACTGGGCAGAATGTCCAGGTGTCTCCTGTGCTGTTCCCACCGACCTTGCATGCAGGAGTCCATTCCCTACTTTTTTTCTCATGAAGAAGATGGTGAAGAGTGAAGGGATTGGAGGGAACCCCTTGTACCCCTTGGGCTCTGCTCCCTGCAAAGGAGTCAGTCCTTCTTACCTTGGCAGAGGTTGATCGGCAAATTCTCCTGCAAGGGGAAGCAGCTGTTCCCCTGTGTTTCGGATCATGTTTCACCTGCAGAGATGCAGTCCTGTTCCTGGTCTTGACCCATGGCCTTTCCAGCCAAATACATCCTTTCGTAGTTATAATAGCTATCTCCTATGGCATCTCTTTCCCTTGCATTGCACAGTGGTTTTGGATTAAGGAAATGTTCCTTCCTTTAAGGGTTTGCAAGCCATTGATCTGAGCTTTCTTCAAAAACGGCACGTTTTAAAGCTGCCCAAAACCAGTAGCAATTTGAAGGTGTGCCTTGTGTTTACAGTTGAGTGCCGAGCACAGGAATTTGTGCCCAGATGGTGCTGGTGCTTCTCTCCCTTTCTTAAGGGATACAGTTTTCCTGGCTGTATTCAGCATCACCGATAGACCTCCGTGGGCTGACGTGGCCCCTCTCCCCTTGGCAGCTCAGTGTGACCAAAGGCGCCAGTGGCTGACCTGCAGGTGAAGGGCCTTCCCACCCTCAGTCATGGACTTGGGACAACCAGTCCTCAGAATGGCAAAGTGAATCGTACCCGAAACTCTTGGTGATGGAGCAAACAGAGAATGTATTTATGCCGTTAAAAATGGACCGTCCAAACAAAGTCCAGTAAGCCGGCTTTTGGTCACTCCATTTACACTGTGAAGGAAGAGGGTTCAATGGTCCCATCATTATGCCAGAGGGTTCCCCCTGCTCCCCATGAATTGAGGTGGCCCCTCAGGTGCCGCTTACCGGACCATACACAGTGCCACTGAACACAGATTGGAGACGTGAAGCTGCCTCGTTTTGTCTTAGTCTTCTAGACCAGAATGGCCTCCTCCAATAAGCAGCAGCTTCCTAAGATGTTTGGAGCAACCTTAAGATCCTTTAACAGGGATTAAACACCCTCTTTCTGCAGGCTTATCAACTACCTTGGGAGTTATTATGATGTCATTCCTTCTATCATTATTATTCCTAGAGCACCTAATATGCATTAGGCACATCACTGGCTGGAAACTGGCAAGTGGACAGTGTTTGGCTGACACAGATGGAATTCATTCACATGGAAATTGGAACATCCTTTCAGGCCTCTGGTCCAAAGTCTGGCATTGATCCAAAGCAGCCGTGGAAACAAGCCGCCGCCCTCCGGAGTCCCGCTGCAGCTCATACGGCAGAGTGAGAAAGGGGAGATTCCGAGCATAGTTTGAAAAAGCCCTTGGCCATCACGTGACTGTGGGTCGGTGATGGGGGTGGCAGCAGGCAGTTCTCGGCAGGACAAATTGCAAAGATTCCTCACTCTCTAGCAGCTTGTGGGCTCAGGTCCCTGCTCTGAGTGAATGATTAATGGGCTGTCAGGAACCTGACAACTTGACTAGCTCTCTGGTTACGGGTGAAATTGCCCTTGCAGAGTTTGGCCAAAGGGTTGTGTTTGTCCAGTGACCCCCACCCCCTTGGACACATCGGAGGCAAGGAGAAAGCCTTGAGTGCTGGGGAGAGATGTGCCCTGGCTTCCTCTCACTTCCACGAAGAACATCCTCACACAGACGCAACTGGAATTAGAAGATGGATAACATGGTTTGTGCTCGGTCCCTGCTAAAGGATCTAGGCTGCATCCTTCAGCTTAGTCCATGCAAATTCCAGGAAGCATCTTGGCAGTCAGTCATCTGGTAAGTTCTGTGCATGGGAACAGATAACATTTGGAGAAATAACAAAACAAACACCACTGGCCTACAAACCCACTTTAGGGACGTTTGCCATCTCTTTCAGTGGCTGCAGATATAGGCAAGAGAAAGAGAAGGACACATTTCAGTTACCTTTGGCGTTATAGTCATCCCACATGCTAATAGGATTCACAGAAATCTCAAATTATTGAGTATGATTTCTTTGGAAGCTGCTTAGAAAAACAATAAACTCGTCAGGGTGTTAACAGCTCTCTTTATTAGAGAATGCACACATGATTGCTAAATCATTGCATCCTATGCTTATTTCTGGCTTGCTATGTAGCCATATTTTGTTATAAATGCACAGTCTGCCCATTGTAGGTATGCAAAGGGCTATTACGATTTACTCGGTCTTTGACTGAAAGCTTCTTGCTCCCATGTTCCCTTTGTCTTCTGACTTCTTTCTCAGCACAGCCAGTGGTTTAGTGCTGAACTGCTTCTTCATTACCTCAAATTTGTCTGTTTATGTTACTTGGGAAAGTTAATTACTGCTGTCCTTCCATGCTTTGCTTTTTTTCCTTTATAGTGGAATAGCACTTTTATAGCGAAACCACGACGACGGTTTGCCTTTAATCTTCTAATGGACAAAAGCTACAAGTGAGAAAATATTAATTATCATCATAGGAGGACCTTGGCTGTGAATATGCTCAGTGGCTGCTCCACTCTAATTCTCCTTCCAGTTAAACTGTAGGAAAGGATTGCCTCGTGCACTCTAGGAGTGGGATGGGTAAGTAATGCTCACAGTCATTGGGTTTTGAGTGGAGTCAGCCATTTTGCTTTTTATGCTTCAATGAGGCATAAGTTACTTGAGTTCTGTCCCCAGTTACAACGATTTTCTCCTTTCAAGAGTTCTCAGCCCCCTTGAAGGAACATGGAGACTGTTTTCATAATTTGAAAGTCAGAGCAGTCATTAAATAGCACACTGCAACAAGAGTACTTCAAATATCTGAGGCCAGGATTAGCTCTGTAACAAGAGGACTCAGACAGTAACTTTCCTTCTCTTCCTAACAGCAACATGTCTGTGGCATCCAGCTGAATGGAAGGAAAACAGAATTTGAAATTGAAATAGAATTTCTGAAAAATTGCAGGGACAATTCAGGGCCTTCAAAGCTAGAAGGAAGCAGCTTCTGTTGGGATCAGAAAGCTAAAGGCAAGGATGGTATTTGGAGAAGATGCTATGGCAGCTGCCGCCTCGGAACCGCCCTTGTGGTCCTGCAAGGGTGGCATGAGAGGAGCTACCTGGGAATTGTGGAATCGGGGCGCTCGGCACTCCTGGGGAGTGAGAGAATACAAAAAAGCTGGAGAGGTCTTTTCCAGTTTCACAATCACACTGTGATTTTCAACTGCTCTTTTTTCATATGTTTGTGTTTTGATAAGACTTGTGCTATTTTGTTTTATTGTTTTTGTGGGGGCGGTATAGAAATTGTCAGAAACTGGGTTTTTGTAGCCTTTTCTACTTCCTTGTTACTTCTGAACTGAAAATTCAGTGATGTCTTTGTTGAGTCTTGAGAGCTTTTCCTGAATGACCTTCGATACGGTGGAGCTGGAATGCTGTTGCAATCTGGGTATTTAGTCCTGCAACTGGGTGTTTTGGCTTGGCAGAACTTCAGGAAGAGCCAGGGGAGTGTACTGTGTACAGAGAATTCATCAGTGGTAAGTTTTGTAGGGTCAAATGGAGGCGGTCAATTTTTAAAAAAACAAAATGTAGGAACAATAACACAAGGCGCATAAAACACACAGGCTTCTTACAATTCACATAAAAACAGCCCTATCTAAGGCTCCACAGTCTTTATGAGTATTCCCCAGATCATTAAGCAGATGCCATTTCTGAACAAAGTTTTACTTGCCCATTTCTATGGAGTATCTTCTACGGAATATTTTGTTAATCTGCCCATTTTAACCGTACCTACAAGTTTCAGCAGCCATCGTGCCGTTGCTGGTTATTGTATAAACACAGGGCTAGTCAGCTTTACCACTGCTGGTTGTGAATAAAAATGGAGATGCCCAGTTGCTGATTTCAGAACATGTGTGGCATGAGCCCCAAACATGACTTAAGTGCTTGGACTTTCACTTCCAAGACCTGAAAGTATTGATGTGCAAGATGTTGATTGATCTTTGCAGTATCACAAACTATCTGAAAATTTCCATTCCATGCTCCTCTCAAATAAGCAGATAAGGAAATGGCTTTGTGATCACATAGGACAGCCCCCCAGAGAGAAGGGCCAGCTTTGGGCAGTCCAGTCTTCACGCATTCAACACTCAACACAGTGAGGGTTAGAAAGGGGAGGGTGGGCCTGGAGGCCCCCCCTTGCATGTTTGCTCAGTGCACTTTGAACGCCCTCCAAGGGCTACGGCAATGCCGAGCACCTCTGGGTTGAGACCGCCATCCCCAAGCTTCTGCCAAGCCCCAGCACAACCAACTGATGGGCCTTGGAATGGAGCCGGGTGGATGACTGGAGGACTATGGAGAGAGAAACTGGACGGGGTCTCAGTGGCTGGCTCCATCTGGGTAGATCCTACCCCAGCAATGGTCTTTCTGGACTTAGCTCTTCACTGCCTCCCTTTGCAGTGAATGGAGGAAAGGAGAGCACCCCAGTACTGCAGCACAGCAGAACCTGCTTCTCTGCCCTCATGTCAGTTCTGGCCACCACCAACAGGAACCTTATGCATGCTCTCCCATCCTGTCACCCCAGGATCTCCAAGGTTTCTTCCCAGGGCGACCTCTTTGCCATTCTGCTGGGCATTCATGTGGCTATAGAGCAGGTCTGCATTCCACCAAGGCCAAAGTGAGCACTGCAGCTGCAAAAATTGGGACAGATTCACAAACCGGTAGAAAAGGAAAGCAAAAGGGAGGGGAGGGTGGCCCAGAAGAAGAGCAATGAAAAGTCGAGTCTAGGTGTGGCTGAGCATGATGGGAACCCTCTCTTCAAGGCAGCGTGGAATTTGTGGTGTGGATTGTACTGCAGCCACAGACCAGAACCAAAACCACTGGCATGAGCATCGAAGGAGCTCCAGGGATGGCAGCACTGAAGCCGTGCAAAGAGGGAGCAGCACACATCTTTCACGAGGGACTGTTCATCACTGGCTTTGCTGACAGCAGACATATTGGGGCGGGGGGGGCAGTAGAGGTGGGAAGAGCATTGCTGCATGGATTACTGGGGAAAGCTGGAGTAATGCTCTCAACATACATTTCCTTCTGCTCTTCCATATCAGGTTGCAGAGAGAAGCTCAGGTTAACTCACAGGGCTGCTCTAAATAGAACTTTTCCTCCCCAGCATCAACCGCCGGCTGCCAAAGCTACCGCCGATGGTCTCGGTGCCAAGCCACGCAGCCAGCCAGCCACCTCTCTGCTCGCTTCTGTTTAACTCTTCCGTGGGCACCGGGCAAACAGCCTGCCTTCTGCCTGGGACGTTCACCATTTGGCTACAGCCACAACCTGGCCCACTCGCTTCTCCCCGCCCCTTATTCGGCTGGCGATGCGAACGCAGGCAGCAGAGCGAGGCGGTAGAAACGATATCGCTGGTTTAGACTATACGTATGAGCGATTGTGTGCGTGGGTGTAGGTGGAGTGCGGGAATCACAGGAACGATTCCAAGAAAAACATTCCCTGTAAAAAGACGCTCGCAAGAAGAGGACAAGTGAGGACAGAATTTTTTCCTGACGTGCCAGCTTTTAATGAGGTATTTTCGTTTTTCTCCGAAATGAAGCAAGTTGTTTTGGGTGCTTCTTTTCATGGGAAGCTTCTCTTAAAGCGGAGCCTCCCGTGTGCAGCCTGGAAGGGAGCCTCATGCTCCCAGGAGTCTGCCAGCCCTTCCATTCTCCTGCAGGTGCCCCACAGGATGACTCAGGCCTGGCTTCTGTGCCCGGCATCGCCCTCTGGGTGCCTGCGGAGCACTGCTGCTGTGCCAGCGCTCCTGTGGACCGAATCTGCTTCGTCAGTGTTTCCACTAATGCTGAGGAGTCTACCTGCCCTGCCCAGCCTTGCCCAACCCCACAGCGAATAGACTGGGAGGGGCAGGCAGGCCTGGGCTGAGGCCAGGAGTCACAGTCCTGCCGCCTCTGCCCTACCAGTAAATGTGTGGATGGACGTGGAGTGGTGCTACTGTGCAGGGCATTTCGGTTCGCTCCAAATCCCAGGTAACACGCAGAGATACTGTCCCACTGATTGCTTCGCGCAGGGCTAAGGCCAGATCAAACGAACAAGCAAGCGAGCGAGCAAATTCTACTCACATTCCAATGTGCCTGCAAAGCCATTGTTGCATAGTATTTAAATTGGATTTCAGACATTTCGCCCAAGGAGGATTTTTACTTCAGGCGCAATTTTGGTGGCTGTGCTAAGCCACAGGCTTCTGGCTTGTTTGCTCATGGGTAAGACGAGCCCGAACGTGTCTGTGCTAAAGGAGGGTCAGTCCAATGAATCAGGCGAGGGCAAGCTCAGAAGAGATAAGCGGATGTTGTGGCCAAGGCCAGATTGACCAGATCCGGACTTCAGGTGTGGCTCCATGCAGCGAGCCTAAAGCAAAGAAGCGGTGAGGAATACTTGGCCACACGCTTGTGCACGCACGGGCTTTCTTGATGCCAGCTTGTAAAATTCTGCTCCATCTTCTTCCTCAGTTTGAGAACTCAAGGGAGGAAGCATTGTAAAAAGAACATAAGAAAGGACTCCCTCCAATCAAAGTCAACTCCTATAAGACTACAATAAAATAACCAAAATATGAAAAGCAATAGGCAACAGGTGCAGCTGCCAGGGGATGAAGTCCAGGTCATTTTGGCAGGTCTGGGATGGGGCTGGAACAGTCTAGTCACACGCACCTGATACAACGTCCTAAATTCAGCATGCATGCGCGTCAGTGTGGGAAACGTCTCAAAACTGTAACATTGGGAACGAATTAAATCAGACAAGATTTAACTAGCATTTAATATCAGGAGTTTGCAGAGAGAGGTAGCCTATTTTCATTGCATGCAAGTGTGAAGGTCATCTTGGTAAGGGTAGCCAACACATTTATGACCAGCTAATGCAGAATGGAATCGCTTAGTCTCACTGTTCTTTGAGCCTGGAAGACCTGCATAAGGAAATAATTTAAGAGGCACGTTCACTTATTGTGCATGAGATGACACCCTGTATTCAAAAATTTGACACTTTTTTGTGATTCTGTCTCATGGTTTAGGCATCTGTCCCAGAACACCTCCAGGAATGCCAATATGATATTGCAAGCCATCCAGAGACCCACTGGGTGTTGGACGGGCAAAAATTCCCAAATAAATAAATAAAATGATAGACATCTATCCATCCAAAGACAAAAACTGGGGACAAGGGGCTTGGGAAATGGAGCAAAAGAAGAATGCAGGACACAGAGGACCTCTTCCTTGGCTTCTCTCAGGGCGCTTAGCAGTGATCGTCCTGCCTGTGATTCTTCTGCATAGCCCACGAACTGCAAACGTGCAGGCGATGCTGGGTCTGCATTAAATGAAAGCTCAGATTGTCAGAAGGAAGGCACTGCGACATGTACAAAGCGATGCCACTGTCCAGCAATGCAGAAGTTGCTAGTACGCTTTTGAAAAGCAGCATCCTCGCTGGGCCAAAGCATGCACTGCAGGACAGTCCTGTCAAGCAGCTCTCTCTTTCTATGCTTGGAGAACTGCAGAATAGGAGAATAGGCTGAGAACTGCACTTGGGCTGGAACATTAGTGTCCTGAGTTGGGGGAGTTTAGCCCAACTCGGATGTGGCATCCAAAGTGATACCATGGTCCATGGTATAGAAAACTCCTCTGCTTGTGCAAGAATTGGAGACCATCCCACGAACCTCATTGCTTGGAGAGTCAGGAGGGAAGGACGGAGGAAGCACATGCTCACCTGAACCTCCGGCCCCTGAGCTGCGCACCAGAAGCACCGTGTGGGGCATCTGAAGGGGGCTTCAGCTCATGATCACAGTTAGAAGCACCCAGGTCTTGTCAAATGGGATTTGATGGCCATTGCATGCCAACTCCCATTTTCAGTCATAACAAGACCAGACCAGGGCCTGCATTGGACTGGTGAAATTTGTTCATGTGTTTCCACAGCTGCCAAGGGGACTTTTCCCCATCACCACACCTTCAGCTCTTGGAGGCATGTGGCCTCTGCCCCCAACAAAGGGGCAGCCCTGCATTTCCCCAAAGTTAGTCTTGCAAGCAAGCTCAGATGTGCCATCAGCGCTGTGGAAGGCAGCTTCCTTTGGTGTCAAAAGAGGAATAAGAATGAAATGTCCTTGTTTATTTTGTATGCTGTGGAGACAGAATGGGCATTTCTATTTGAACTAAAAAGACATTGTAATTTAATTATCAACCCTGTAAACAAAGAGTTTTAATGCACTGCAGGAAATTTACTTAGCCTGGGCCATTGGCAGATTTATGAGTTTTAATGGAATGCTAGAAGGTTGCTGGCACTTGGGGAATCCTGGTTTGTTATTTCATAATTACTTATTTATGGTTCCCACCATGGATTGTTCTCCTCTTGCACTCCATTCTTTCATGTCTATTAAGCTGTCAGTACTTTGCTTCAGTGCAAAAATTTCCCCCACAGCTTCACTTACACTGTCATGCCAAACTGGGGCCTGTCCTTTTATTATTCTATAGATACCAGCATTACTCAGTTGAGACAAAATTAGGACACCAGTCCTGGCCTTTATCAGAACAAAGAGAGGAAATAGCTAAACGTAGAAAGAGAGAGTGCTTGGTTGAAATTGCTTTTTCAGTTTTCACAAATATTTTTGGAGATGCAAAATAAAAATAAAAATAAAACCCCCTCCCTTTCGGTACAGTTTAGGAGCTCTTTGCAAACCGTATTATTTCCTGGTCACTGGACAGTTGTGGGGAAGTCTGCCTAGTATGAAAGGCACCTCCTAAATGGGCAGAAGATAAACCATAGTGGAAAACAACGGCTGTGTAACTGTAAGAAAACCTGTTTTGTCAGGGACATATGGCTGTGCATGTCTCTAAGAAAATATATCCGTTGCCCTGGCAAAACTCCCTTCAAAGAGGATATAGAATTTTGAAAGCTAGCTGTCAAAACTAATTTCCCCCCAAAAGCATGTGGAAAGCCCTTTTGCACTTTGAGCGGTGACTAGAGTTGCAGGGAAATGTCCAACCTGCACAGCACCCTGTGAATTAACATGGCAAAGAGGAAGAAATAATGAGACTCTAACCACAAAGGGATGTGAATCCCATGCTCCCTTTACATGAGCAAAAATAATTAGCCCTTTTGCTTTCCCTTGACAGATCGCCTTTTGACAGCTGTGATGTGACTTCAGAGGGGAAAGACATGCTATCTGGGCTTTCTCTGGGTTAATCTTGGACACTTTGAAAGCACCTCCCCACAAGATATTGCCCAGGTGAAACTTCCCCTTTTCAGAACCAGGCAAGTGGGGCAGCTCTGTATTTGCACACATGAAGGGCAACAGCCCCTCTGGGTCACTTTTCCCAATCTATCTTATACAGTTTATATCCAGAGATGACCAAATCCCAAATCTGCTCCAAGAGGTTTCTCTGATGCCCACCACATCCAGCCTCTCCTTTATCACCAGGTGCCTCAGCGCTCCTATTTTGCATTCCCTTAAGCACAATATTCCCTTCCAGCCTCTTGCAACTAAGTGGATATTGTGGCTTCCCATTACCACATTTCCTGCTGTCTCCTCTGGATGCTTTCCAGAGCTTGTCAGCTTTTCTCAGGGTTCAGTTTAAAAGCTGCTCTGGTACCTTTGAGTAGCAAGATTTCCTCCCCTAGATGAGGTGATAACTGCTGGGTGGATTAGCTCCAAAAGAACCCGGTGGTCTGGGATCACACGTCATGCCTCACAATTTATTGGAAAGCTGATTGTAGGATGCTGAGAACAGTGGAAGCAACCGGTACCTTACAGGTGATGCACCTGCTTTTGTTGCTCACATGTTGGATTGTGCAGACCTGCTCAGAGGCCAGTTGTACAATGAAAGGCAGAAATTCAAGCATATTTCTGGATCTGGAATCCATTTCTGGCAGTGACATCTCTCCAGCTTCTTAGTCATAAAACTCTTCAATTCATTTTAGACTTTTAGTGATTATTTTTCATATGCATTTTTATTATTTAATTAGTATCATTTTATTTGCTCATTTTATTTTATATGCCTCATTTTGTTTGCTCATTTGAATTTAGCATATTGACAATTATTATTGTATGTCCTTGCAAGAAATTGCTCAATCTAACGTTTGTTTATTGTGCCACTACAGAAATCCAAAGTCCTTCCTGCCCTAGCAAAAGCTGCGATGACCTGCTTTCTGGCATCACGTCTCTCCACATTCGCCTCCATCAGTGGGACATAATGGCTGAATGACCCTGTTTAGTTCTTCAGTTCTTCCTCAAGCCTAGAATGAATGCATGGACATGCAGTTTTAGCTCAGATGCAATGGCTATTTTGTTCCTTTCCTTTCCTTTCCGGTAAGAATTTGCCAAAATTTGCAAATTTCTGCACTAAAAGGAGGGAAAGCACTTAAGGTTCTTTCTTTCTTTCTTTCTTTCTTTCTTTCTTTCTTTCTTTCTTTCTTTCTTTCTTTCTTTCTGAATGAATGAATGAATGAATGAACGTAGAAGAAAATAGAATGGACAAATTTGGGCATGTTCTTATGCCAGGGGTTGACATTCATGTATTCAAAGCGAGCACTCTGCTGTTTACTGGGGTTCCTCCCAAGAGTGTGTGTAACGATGCTTGCAGCTTCAAAAGGAACGGTATTGAGGTGGGTCATGAGGCAGTCCTGCTCCCGCATCTGTAAGACGCTTCTGTCCTGTCCATGCGCATGGTGGGCCTGTCGTGAGCACAGCCGGCTGGAGCCGGGGGTCAGACTAGGTGGCCCGGGAGGCCCCTTCTGACAGTTTCTCTGTTTCTCTGTTTTCTTTCCACAAGGCTACGGAGCGGTTGTGCCGAGAACGGCTGATCCTGTGGTCCCCAGCTGCCCACAGGAGCATCTTGCTGCCACGTGTCCCAGAAGACTGGATTCCCCATGAGAGAAGCAGCTGCAGCGCATGGATGGGGAAGGCCGGTCCAGAGCGGTGGCGGCAGAAGCGGCTGGTGCAGCTGCACGCGAGGGCCAGATCTGTGCCTGGCAGCAACGTCTTTTCCATGTTAAGTCAAAGTAGGCACAGAGCTGCCAGTCTGAATTTTACAGCTCCCCTGTGCCCCATGCTAGGCCCCGAGGCCTGCCCATTCTCCAGCCTTAATCTGCGCAGGTGCCCGAACTTCCAAGAGGAGAAAACATCTTTCTGTCAAGTGCCTTGTTTTATGAACACTGTGACCTATACTGCTGGTTTGTCAAACGGGGTTTTGAAAACATTCGGAGTATTGTAAAAAAGGATATATGCTTGGCAACGAGGCAAGGATTCTTCTTTGTAATTAATAGATGTCACTTTCGGAGTCATGCCCTTATTTTTTCATGTTTTAAGAAAGCTAGTCCTGGAATTGCCAGGGCTCAACGTCTTGAAAAATTAATTTGCTGATTATCTGATCTTCCATTCCTTGCCTATTGACCAGTCACAACCCATCTTTGCCGTATCTTCACTTGGCAACTGTGAAAGATCGGTCTGATCTTTTCGACATGGATTCCTTGGGTCACTGCTAATTTTGCCTGAGTTCGTTCCTTGAAAGCAAAAACATTCGACGCCTGGCATTCGTCAGGAACGGCATCACGAACTAGGCTCTCATAGAATAGTGGTGGTGAGATGGTGGTGGCCAGACGGAATGAACCGCAGTCCATTTCATGCCCTTTGGAAGGAGCTTGGGGTTGTGTTTAGGCTGCAGGTCGATGTGCTGGAAAATGCCTCCTGCCCCTGCAGAGCTTTGCTGGGAGAGAGCAGTCTTGCTGCAGACGATTATGTCATAGATTGCGCAAGAACATGCTGAACTGGAGAAGGCTCCTGCACGGCTCTGAGCTGTCAAACAGCACTGGGGGACTTCTGGGCTGTCTGCCACGCAACCCTCTTCCTCCAAACTTCAGGAAAAAGTTCCATGAATGTGGAGAAGTTACCAAGAAGTTCGACTGAGGTGTGCATGGGGTGTGACTTCAGTGGAAGGATGCTTTGGGTGCATCACAGCAAAATGCAAGAAAGCCCAGGGTGGGCAAGCTGAGTTTTTGCACTCCAGTTCCCCTCCGCTGTGTCTACCATTGCCAATATCCAGTCATGGGCTCCAACAACATACAGACGGTCACCGGCTTCTGCTCTGAAAGAGGTCCATTCAAGCTTTTCAACTGACTACATTTCTATACTCCCTAGTAACTGAACCTTTTTGGGCAGTTCACAACAATTTACAACATAAAATACGGCATGATGGAATGTAAACATTTTAAACTTTAAAACTGCACTATAACACAGAAATTAAAAGCAACCAGGCAGCAGAGCAGAGATTTAAAATGTGGTCGCAGATTTGTCCGTGTATGGTGCATTCAGCTTGCTGTTTGGGCATCTATGTTGATGATGCTTCCCGGTTTGTTCTCCTGTAGAACTCTGCATGTTGCTGAGCTTCAGCTCTGGCATGATTGGCTCCAGGACTCACTCGTTTGTCTTTTTGTTGGTCTGGGGTATTTGCAAAGCTCTCCTCCTGCACCATGTTTTGAATGCATCCGTTTTCCTCCTCTGCGCAGCTTTCACACCCAGGCAGAGTGATGGGGAATACAATGGTAGGCATGATCTTGGCCTTGGCCTCCCACAAAGACTTAAAAGTCTGTGTCTGAAAAGATCTTATCAGAATGAAAAATCTACATAGCCTAACACTCCACAATGCTTCCAGCAATGAGTTCAGCAACTATAAATGAATTTCTCAAGTATGTGTTTTCACTGAGCAGTTCTTTTGTCATGCAAATCACATTGCATGTTCAGAAAGGTATGGGCTTCTGATTGCAGCTTGCTTTTGAATGCCCAGTGTGTCCCGGAAGGCAGGAAGGCAGAGAACCGATGAATGTTGGAAAGAAATAAACTGACATGAGTTTCTCATTCCACCTATGCTGCCGCATGGCCTTTGGCAGTTTGGCTGCCCCCAGGGAAGGCTTCCCACCATCCTTCAGACCACGTGAGATTAACCCTTTTACTTCTGCTCAGTCCCCCTGATGGGCATGCCAGGTGACCAGTGTCACAAGCAACGACATGAAGTCTATATTCAAGCAACACATCGGAGTGATTCGTGGATCTGGGCTGGGGGTACCAGGAGATAATTCTGCCCCTACTTTACTGAGAGTTCCTAAAAGTCGATACTTGGGGAGGGGTGTCCCTCTGTCACCTACGGTGTCCGTGCTGGCCCCCATGTTGTTGAACATCAACATGATACTTCTGATTGATGAGGTTCACTTCACACAGCAAAGACAGGTTTAGCTCTTCTTTCCAAAGGATCCAAGTACTGCCCCCTGCCTGGAGCAGCCATGGATTGGACAGAGGTGAATGATCTGAAGCTCACTCCAGACAAGGCAGAGCTGTTCACAGAGGGCAGTTCCAGCTCTGCTGGCATGGAGAAGTGGCTTAACTTGGAACACAATCCCACGGAAAGATGACAATCCTAGTCTGGGAGTGCTGCAGGTGCCCCCAGTGCCCCTCGGGGGCCAAAGCGAAGCGGTCTCCAGGCCTCGGATTGCCCTCCGCAGATTTGCCAGTCATGCCCTATGCCGGAAAACTGGGGCAAGCACTGTGGTGGGTGGCCTGGCCACTTTTCAAAAAGACGGCCGATGCTCGCCCTGGGAAGTTTGATTGGAAATGGGAGCGGGCTCAGGATTAATTCTCTTGATCCTTCGGCAGGAACAGCTGGCCAAGTTAAGCGGAGGTGAGGTGTCCCCAGTGTGCTGACAACAGCAGCATTTCTTCTCCTTGCCGTGCGGACTGGGGGAGCCCACAGCGGTACTGAGCCAGTGCCTCGTTGAGAGACAATAGGCTGAGGCTGACACCTGCAAAGGAGGCCTCTTGGGTGGGTGGCTGGTTCTCAACTGTGGTGCTTCCTCTGTTTTGGATAGGGTTTTCCTCCCCCTGAAAGAGTGGGCAGACTGGGGTACTCCAAGATCCAGCCGTAACACTGGAGATTCGGGGGCCTTTTGCTAGTTTTTGCCGGTTCATTTCTGGATGGCACTGGAGAATTCTTTCCCAGCACTGTCGCTTCCGCACAGAGTTGCCCCATGGAGGTTTCTCGGGTGCTCAAAGGCCTTTTGCATTCTGGCTCACTGGAAGAAAATATATAGCACTGACGAGCAGGGTATGACCAATTTGCACAACATGATGATGATAAGAGAGCTGTATCCATGTTGACTTGGATGCCACGGTTGATATAGCTCCAATAGACCTCTCTTCCTCCAGTTGCACTGAATTCTTGGAAATATGCAACGCCTAAGGATGCGCATAGCTGCTGTGGTCACCTAAGGTGTTTCTCGATGTCACTGACTTTTTGGTATTTCCCCTTTGATATTGCTGCCTTGGATACAATATCCTTTATCTGAGCACTCACCCCTGGCCAATGCAGTACATCTCATGGTGTCTTTTGCCATGATGCCATAATGCCTGTCTGATGCTTCTTTAGCATGCACAATTGTAGTGCTTTTGGAAAGGCAATTTGTTCTCCTTGAAATATAAGTCAGGTTTCAATTCATAATCCTTCTCTGACGTTCCAGAAATTCTTTAATTACTGATAGCGCCAACTTTTACTTCCACAAACAACTTTTGCATGGCTTTAGCTTTATCTTTTTCCAGTCTTATTTTCACCAAGAAAGTAAAAGTTCTTGAGTATCTGAGTTCTAAATAGTTTGTTGGGAAGTTCTTGAGCGTCATACAGTATGGACTCATTCATCTTCACTGTCTTCCTTGCAGACATCCCCTCCCAGTGGGAACGTTCTGGTGTGTCGGCTACAGATATTCCTTGCCCAGCTTATTCACAAATCTTAGGCCAGATTTCTGTAGCTGAAGATTATTCATTGCCTCTGCGAGTGCTTCAGTAAGACAAGCCTTTGTTATATGCCCAGGAAACATGTGCTTTGTCTCATCTGCCCCAGTTCTGCGGTATCCATGGAATTTTTGCATGTCCCGGATTGCAAATGTTTCTTTTTCAATTGTTTGCATTTTCGTGGTGTTGGAGTCAGTGGCCGGCATGTGTATACTCCCCTTCTTGAAGCAGTACTGCCTCTATTACAGGCTGTGGTACATTTCCCTGTACTGTCGCATCTTTTTTTGTATCAAAATATCAAAGTTGTCCTGGGGTTTTTGTTACCACTTCTTTGTCCTCTTGTAAAGTTGAATCATAGCGTTCATTCCAAACCCATTCAGGGTCCTCCTCCGTAGCTCCTTCTGTGGTGGAGTCACTTACTCCAATCTGGGGAGAATCTGGCTAAGCAGTTAAATGTTTTCATTCTGGTTTCATCCTCTGGGTCTTAACTTTGGATTTATAGCTGCAGCATTGTCTTCACATGCTTATATTCCTTCAGCTGTCAATGTAGGACCAAACTAAGTGACACTGTTTGCCGCAAACTGCATCTTATTTGGATTTAATTTCAACGGTTTCTCCTTGCAACTTTCCAGTTGTGCTTTTAGCCTGTTATTGTGGTCCTTCTTGGGTGTATCCATGCACTCAGAAAGGACTTCCACATCCTGTAACTTTTGCAACACTTAATGGGCTTTTTTAAATTTTATTTTTGGAAATACTTCCTGAACAGAAGAAATCCCAGTGGTTCTCTAATGAAGCACCGGGGACAAAATGCTGAGTTAAAATATGTCATTTTGCTGCTTTATTCGTCTAATTTCAGTTGGCAGTAGCTGGATTGTGTATGCAGTACAGTAAAAAGTTGGTGTTCAAGCTTATCCATTGTATCCTCTCATGTACACAGTTCGTAATGTTCCCTCAGTGTAACCTGGATTAAGCGTCTAAGCAAATCCATAACCGTTGTGAATTTTTCTCCCTGATGGTACCCTAAAGTTCATGCATAGCATTCATTCTGTACACACAAGTTCTTTCTCAATTCCCCCTTTCAGTGCAGCATCTCCCCTTTTGGGGGCATGAATAACTGACTTTCCATTCCAGGCAGTTTACCTGTTTTTCAGAAAAATTCCAATTCCAAGGTGCCTGTACTTGCTTAAGGACCTTCCTGCTTCAGACACTGTCCCCCCTCCCCACTCCCTTCTGAAAATATAGCTGAACTGAACTTTTCCTTTCAAGCTCTCTTAGCTGCTGGTAGCATTTGTGGCAGGATGTGAACTGATTGGTCTAATATCAGAGAGATAGTTTTCCCGCACTGAGTAATATCTGGTGAAATGAAGAGCATTGTGTTTCAAGTATTTTTTATTGATTCTCAATTGCTGTAGAGACACCTATTTTTTACTCGTTTTCATACAAAGGTTGGCCCTATGCTGTTTTCCAAGAAACAGTCGCTCAATAAGTATATGAGTCATTTTCTTTTCTGCCATTAAGAGCTCTCCTTACTCTCCGGGAGTAAAGAACGCCTGACAAAAGCCTCTGGTGTTTCTGCAGTTTGTTAATTAACATGGACCTGAGAGGCATTATACACCCATTGCTTAAATGGAAAGAGTGAAATTGTGTTTGGCACTAAGTCTACACTAAGAAAGTCCCTTGAACTTGAATGGGAAAGGCAGAGACTTGGTCTAAGAGAAGGTAAAGGACACAAAGGAAACGACCCACCCTGTTCCAGGAATTCCCATTTTGCCTTTCTAATCAAGATTGGGTGCCTTATAAAGAGAGACTGTCTAGCCCATTTCTTACGCCCACACCGGCAGCAATATATCCAAAAGAACCTCTGCTACTGCTAGTAAGAAGCTGCTCGTAACTCTGGTGAAAACTGCGGCAGTGGCCAAGGCGCGCTGCAGAAGGAGGAAGGGCAAGCCTTTTGAAGGCCGCTTTCTTGACTCGCCCACCCTTAAGCACGCAGTCATGATCACAATTTCCTGGGCACAATCCCCACCAAACACGGTGCGGTGCAGCTTCTGAAAGCCACACATGTGGTGTGGAGCATGTCAGCTTCTGCTCGGTTCCCGTGCATAAAAAGCAGTGCAAGAATGAGCAGGTTCCTACTCATAAGCAAGGATGGCCCAGTGGGTCAGTCTGGCTTCCCGCCTTGTTCAATTTTTTTCAAAGAACTCAGATTCTTTCTTGCTCTGTGCATGAGGAAAGTTCTTGCCCAGCCCTATTTACAACTGGGGGAGGAAGGGGAGGTGGGGGGGGGGTGGAAGGACAGAGTTCCTTGGCTGCTGCTCATCTCTTCCCCGGCAGGGGAGCTTTTAAATTTCAGTAATCCAAGAAAAATCTGCTGCTTCTTTGCAATTGCTTCTCCCACTCTTGGGGTACTTCTGGAGAATGGTGGTACCCAAGATAACGCCCTTGATGGTGCCATTTTCAGATGTGTGCACTCCCCAGGACATGAGTGCACATCTCACCCCCACCTTCAGGGTGTACGTGTGCATGCTCCTTGGCAAAACCTGCACTTTCCGCAAGTGCCGAGGGCCCTGTGCTCTGCTGCTGAAGCTCGTACATCACCAGTGCTCATAAATGGAGATCCTCCCAGGATCCAGGCACGATTCGCTGGCTTTGGGGCAGAAACCTTGGTGGTGAGCCTGGACAAAAGTGCCGTGAACTCACAGTAACATCTGAAATTGATGAAATTGGTGTGGGCCCTGGAGCATTTGGCATCTCCCTTTCTGTGCAGGCGCTGGGCTGGCTTTGTCCTGGGACGAGGCACTGGGCACAGCTGCCCTCGCCACTGCCGCCGCCACTGCAGCTCTGGCCCTGGCAGGTGGAGGCAGGGCCTGCAGGCCTCTCCTCCTTCCTCCACACACGGCCAAGTGAAAATAAGCCACCAGGAAATGGGCGTGTGCCGAGGCGACGCTTCATATCAAGCTGTGCTGGGCCTGAGACCCCAAACAACGGGTCCCCGAGGTGCATGCCCAAGAGCGCCCAGACCCTGGTTGCTCCCTCGGGCTGAAGAAGCCCCCATCTGAACTCCCCCTTTACAAAACGGAACAGACTGGCATGGCCCGTTAGCCCACTGCTGGTCCAGACAGGGGTGACAGAAGTGAGGCAGAGCCACTTGCTCCGAGGGATGGTTCCATTCCAGAGCACAAGGTTCCTTTCCAGCTGCCTGGCACAGGCGAGGCTGTGCCATCAAACCTGCACGCCTGGCCTGCTCCGCAAAAAGGCAAGGGCTACCAAGGGGAATAGAGTTCGTGGACCAAGAGCTGTGCCAGGTGCCCACACCTTGGTCCAGAGCACCCCAGATCAGCACGCTTCAGTCAGCAGGAACTGCCTTTCCCCATGCCTCCCTGAAGTCTTTGAGGGCTTGCCTTAGCACACATGCCTGGTAGTTGGTGACGGCAGAGATGGGGGGGCAGTGTTTATGAGTCATCCTGCTGCACCCCAGGTTGCCCAAAGTGAAATGGGAACCCTCCAGCCACCATTAAAGACATCAAAGCAATAACCGCTGTGAGGGCCAAGTACGGGAGCTTTTTCCAATATTACCAGCGATCGGCAAATCACAGCCAGCGGCTGCCCTGACAAGCATTCAAGGAACGTGCTGCCAGGTCTTGGTCAGTGGGAGACTGGAGCGTATGGGAGGTTTTATGATGCTCTGCAGCAGGGATGGGCAGCACACAGCCCTGGGCAACCCATGGCCTTCTCATCCCCCAGCGCAACCCATGCCATCCCCTGAAATTCAGGGGGCACCCCAATATTTTCCCCAGAACACAATGGAGTCTGCAGTTGCCACGAAGCACAAGAGGGTTAGCGTGACTCTTTTAGGGTTCCTGAGCAGACTGGAGCGCAACGGGGTCAAGTGTAGCTTGAAAGATGCTGGTCCAAAGGGCCCCGTTCGTTTATGTGAGAGAGGGCAGTGTTCCTCCGCGGATCAGCACAAGAGGGCTTCCCACCACTCCGGGGCCCAAAGGTGCCCTTCCGTCAGCTCAGCCAAAGCTACAAATGACCCGGCAGCTGCTGAATTTTTGGGCCAATTGGCAGGCAGCAAGTCCTCAGGTAAATGTCTCCAAAAATCATTCTTGCTACTGCACGGAGGTGTTTAGTCCCACAACCATTCTGGGAAACAATCACTTTAAGCTGACTTCCAAATGCTTTCCCCAACTGGACAGCATTTCTTTCTCATCCTCAATGTGGCTGAAGAAAAAGTAACTCTCCACAAGGTTGGATTTGTATAGATTAGCCTATTTTATCTTGTCCAAAGTATTCAGCTTCTCCATAATTTGCAGGTTCCATGCATCCCACTCCCCGGTTCTTTCCCTTCTCTGCAAGCAAGCTGGATAAATTAACTTTTTTCTGTAATACTTCTGTCAGTGACTTAGGAAAATAATCCGAAAGTTAATGGATAACTGAGAACTCTGCAACCATTTGCAAGCAGGTAAAATAAAATACCAGTTATTCCTGTCTACAAAAGGGAGAGAGAAGGACTCTTAACAATTTGAATTATTGTAACCAGCAACTCAGAGAGAAAGATGCCACAGAAAGACTCCACTTAGGTGCAGGAGTAAATCAAACTGTAAGGAGAAGGTGAAAAACATCAGTACAATGAACTATAATCTCAGAAAGGGATATAAAATGGTAAAAAAGAAATATAATGAAAAATCACAAGCTATTTGGACCACACTCCATCACAGATAATGAAAGCTTTTCCAGTGCTTGAAGCTGAAATTTCCTTTGATAGCACTATCAGACAGAAGAATATCAAGAAGGTTTCTTTCTTGCCATCTACCTCCTTGAAGAGGAAAGTGCTCTGAGTCGTATCACTGGAGGTCCTTAAACTGTTTCCCAGCCATTAATTAAATCTCATAAAAGGAAGAGCAAAGTATCCATTTCACAGACTTGAAAGCAGGCGTACTCTTCAGGCATCCAGTTCACTGTCCAGTTAAGCTCCTGCCTCTCCAGGGCTTGGTGCAAAACAATCCAGAGGAATTCCATTGTGCAGTTTCCACGCCTGGTCTGATCAGGGTATTTACACGAGAAATGTCAATACCAATATGAATTTCAGTGAGTTACGGTTGCACATCAACTTCATTAAATGTTGTCCGTCATCGGGTTTCCATGGAAGAGGGTTTTACTCAAGACCACCCTGCACGATGGGTTTTGTGCTCTTAAGACTATGGAAGCAGCTGTAAAACGAACATATTTTGCCAAATGTAGTGTAGCTCTTGCAGACTTAATCCATAGGAACATTTTCATATAATAAGCTTTGCTCCTAAAAAGCGAAGAACATTTGGTGCAGCGTGCTCAGGGGAATGCAGAAGGAGGTCTCACCGGCCCCATCAACATCTCAGCTATCATCTCGTTATTCGGATGACGCTTTTTCACAAAATCAAGTCCCAGGCAGCTCACAATGCAACAAATGCACAGCCCTAAACAGAACCCACACCATACCAAAGGGCATTATTTAAAAATATTCAGAAGATACAAGAGAAACAATGACAGATGGGCAAGAAATATATAGCAGAAATAGTCACAGGTACAATACTCAATAAGACTGTGCTGATTCAACAACTGACCACAAAACAGTTGAACGGGCTGCAAGTGTGGATACCAAAATGCTCGAGGATACAAACGGGGGGGTGAAGCACAAAGCATTGATTGAGGTCTCACTCCAGTGGCTGGACTTGTGCTGATGCCGCCAAGTGTTGTGATGCTCCAGGAGGGAGAGGAGCTGCCCAAGCGCCACCTTGGGGGGCCTGCCCTGCTTCCCTCCCCGCCGTGTCCCGTCCCCTTCACGGTTGCTTTTCCAGAGTCAGAGGAGTGGCCAGTGCGGTTCTTTCTGTGCTGGCTGTGAGGGGGAGATGGGGAACTGGAGCACGGATCCCGGTTTTGAGGTCAGAGCTTCTGTTTTTGGGAACTGGGCCCCTAGACACTCTAAGGAAATTCTTAATAAGCTTGATGGGTTGCTACCAAAAGTTTTGATTTACAGAGTCAAACCTCATTTCGCCTCTTTCAACTTCACGACTGTACACTGGCTTTTCTTTT
>NW_025335780.1:811146-900319 GCF_004798865.1 Varanus komodoensis
TTCTTTTCTTTTCTTTTCTTTTCTTTTCTTTTCTTTTCTTTTCTTTTTGCCTCTGGAAATTGTATTGTGTGGTTTTCAATGCACTGAAAATGTGTAAAGCATCCAGTCAAAGAGGTATTGTTCTCCCATTATGTACGGCATGGAATTCTTTACCAACGAACAGCATTTCAGTGCTGCACTGTGGTCACGCGGTGATGTGGGTCGGAACATCACATCTGCTGGGGCTTTGCACAGGGCTCTGTAGTTCCTGATGTCAGTTGCTGAGGCAGCCAAAGCTTGCTGTGCGGTCCCAGGAATTCGCTGTTGCAAGATGTGATGCTTAATGGGACGCTTTAATGGCTTTACAAAAGGATGGGGAAAATGGAGCCAGATAGAATGGTCAGCTGCTTTTAGCCATGGAAGCTCCTTGTAGGGATGCGGCTTGCCTCTGAATAGCAAAGGTTGAGGAAAAGCAGCAGGGAAGGTGACGTGGCCCGTCAGCGGGTCCGTGGAGCTGCTGATCAGAATGGAAACCTGGACCAACGAGACCTCAGCTGGATCCAGCCAGGATGTTCTCGGGTTCCTTTGCAAGGCTTCACAGGCTAAACAACGTTTCTGGGCCATTGCAGGGATGAAACGGGGAGGGGGAGGAGGAGAGAGATGGGATGCCAATGTGACATGTCGGTCCGGATGACGGTAACGAGGGTTCCTTGCAGGAGCAGCTGGCTGGGATGCCTCGGGCAAAGAGGCTTTTGCTCTCCCGCTTGTGCACCTCCTCCGACCTGGTGCAGAACGTGGAGCAGAGTCTCTGAAGAAGAGGGTAAGGATCAGGGAAGCCCCTACAGGAGGAGGCAGCTGTTGGGCAAGTTGGTTCCAGCCACTGAGGGCTTTGGAGGGTAAAGAATGAGACCCAGTCAAGATTGGAGAGACTGCTCTTGCAACGGGGACATGTACGCCGGTTCCATTTTGGCCTGGCAGCCCATGGGTCAAGCAGCAACGTGTGCTCCATTGCTTCCACTTGCATCCATGGGGTGGTTCAAAAAGAAGGGAAGAAAACGGACAGTCAGATATCTTTGTGGAATCCGGCATGGCGGAGTATCCTTGTCGAGACAAAATAAGCAAAAGCTTTGCCATGAGATGGCTGCTAAAACCTTGACCGTGTAGGAGCAGTCCTAGACGCAGTGCGGGATTTCTGATCAGATCGGGATTCCGTGCTGGAAGTCTTGCTTCTCTCTCACACCTTAGAGACGGTCATGCTGGCTTGCCCTGCTCAGGCGCACTCTGCCATAGGCTACTGTTCCCCTGACCTGAAGGTGCTTCCTCCTTGTGTCGTCTTGGTCCCTGCTGTTTCATTCTCGTGTGCCTCTTGCATACCGAGTGTGTTGTGACCCCATCTGACCCTCCCTCTGCAATCCGGGTATGAAACTGATAGGCCACAGAAGCATCTTGAACAGGCTCCATCTTGCTAGTCTTTCCTCAGACACCTGCATTGCTGTGTGTGTTCCCTGTATGTCTGAATAAGTAATCTAAACTTTGATTAGACACCCCAGCAGACTCTCTTTGATTGCTGCTGTTGTCTTCGTTTTTCCCACTCTTGTCACTACACTTTTTTAAAACTCAGAAGCAGCAATGAATTGTTCAGACTTGCCCACATACGCTCTGAAGGTCGGAAAAACAAACATGGCTGCTGGGGATTTGGAAGAGGCAAATGGCTAATAAATCTGCCACAGTGGGCCACCGGGCCTTTGAAGTGTGGGGCAACAGCTGAGGTGGCGCTGGGCCTCGGCGCAGCTTGTGTCATCTTCGTCAATAACTCATGAGCAGCCGCTTCTGCGTTGGCCTGTGGTGCCTCCCCGGGGGACAAAGAGGGCAGCGCGCCAGGAACCAGTTCAGTCGGTGGACAAAGTGTGGCGTCTTTGTGTGCAAGGAGCTGGTTCAAATGTAAGAAATGGGTGACGCCTAAAGTGGCGTGCTTTGCGGTTGCGGATCCTGGCCTGGGCTCCCAAGAGCAGCCGCAAAGGGGACCCCGCTCCATGCACCAGTGGCAGAGCCAGTGCTGCATCTTTCATGCTGGCAGGAGACAATAAGTCCGGGCAACCCACGGTCCGCATGCAGAAAAGCTGGATTCAGTCTTCAGTGCAAGAGGAGCCAATCTGCATGGTGCCGCTGCACGGTGTTCATCTTGTTCTGGTCTCTGCTCCTCACTGGCCCTTCCCAGCGAAAAGGACGCCTCGCCTTCCTGCAGCCACAGAGACGATGGGCAAGCGACTTGTCTGGGAAGCAGCTCATGCCCCGTGCTCTAGAACCACCACAGGGAGACAGAGGCACAGTCCCTGGAAAGCTCCTTCATCCACCCATCCTGGCCTTTCCACCGTATCTGCATGCAAAAGCCTCTCTCGTTGGGGGACTCAGCTGCAAGTGGAGTCCTCAATTTTGCGAGAAAGGGGGCTTTTGAGTGGGGGGCAGAAAGTTCCCCCCTCCTCACACAAGCTCACCATTTTCCGGGAGACTGCTGTCAGCTGCCCAGATTAGCAACAAATGTAGGAGCTGCTTCCCAGCGAGCAAGGAATCTTCAGGCGACCAAGCGAGCTGGCTGTGCAGCTGCGGATGGGCCTGCCCGTCATGGCACGTCTCCACCAGGGGCACCTTTTCGAGCTGGGCGTCTGTGATGAGCCCGTCAGATCCCTAGGCTCCTCGTGCGCACTGTGTTCTCTCCCTTCCCCCTTGCTGCTCCCAGTGAAACCCCCAGGGAATGACAAGGTTCCTCCCTCTGGCGGCCATTTTTTGATTTTTATTTTTTATAAGATACACATGCGAACACAAAAGTCATATAATACAGAAAAAACACACGACACACAAAAAACCCCAAACAACACAGACCTCGCCCTTCGTGCACACCCTCTATGGGACCATGGCTGCCCGTGTCCTTTTCCTTCCTTTTTCCACACTTCCTCCATCCAAGTTTGCAGTTCCCCTCCCCGCTGTCCCCGGCGGCCAGAATCGGGAACCAGTCTGCCCAGCCGTGGCTCTCAGGGAGTTCCCGTTGTGCAAACAGGACAGAGGCGAATCACGCCTAGCCCTTCTCCACCTTGCCCACGTGAACAGGGCCCACACCGTGGAGCACAGCTACTGCCTCCCGCCCGTCCGAGAAGAGCCTGGAGCAGGGACTGGATCTGCTCCACCCCAAGCCCTGGAGCCCTGCCTCCCGCCCGGGAGCCATGCTCCCGAGCCCCCCACGCCCCTGGCCCGGGCAGGCGCGGAGGCACAGCAAGGGAGAGCTTTCTTCCCGGATGACCAACCGGCTTCGCACCACCATCCCGGATACGGCTGGCAGCAGCGATGCGGGAAGCAATCCAAGTGCCGCCAGCCCTTGAGGAGGCTTCTCCAGCCGATGAACTGACTCCGGCCAGCTCCCCTGTGTGATTCCCAGCTGCCCCACTGGTGGGACTCCACTTGGTGGCAGTGGGGCAACCCCCACCCTGGTTCGAGGAGGAGGCGGCCTTGGATGACGCAAGAACCCACCGTGAGTCACACAAACCCTGCAGCAAGCCATCGGATTGCATTGCGCTTGACGACTCCCGAAGAACCACCCATGGCCACCATGAATGAAGCGCGGCACCTCCATCAACCCAAGGCGGCAGTTGGCAGGCCAGATTCACCGCCGGCAAAGCCTGTTCGGCAACTGAGCAGTGCTCTGCGCTTGCCTTTCCCTCCTCTGCCCCCACCCCAGTGTCACACCATCCCCGTGATCTGCCACATTATGCTGTGTGACACTACGCCAGGGAGGAGGGCCACTGGTTTCAGCGAGAAAATGGGGCCAATGCCGCAAGCACAGAACAAGGCTGCGGAGAGGAGCACAAAGGACTGGCGCTCCTGGCACCACCTGAAAGCCAGGTGGGGAGGCAGCCATTGCCTGGACACGTGCCCATCCTCCGCCTTCGCCCATTCTCAGCCCCGCAAACGGCTCGTCTCCACCCGTCGCGTCTGCTGCAAAAGGGGCAGGCATCCAGTGTCTCCCAGAGCGAAACCGGAGCCTCGGTCTCCCTGAGAGGCTTTGGGCCTTGCGGCCCGTCCCACTTCTGTCAGCAGCACAACAACCCTGCAGTACCGATTGTAGCAGCCAGCAAGGAATGTGCAGGCATGTTTGTGCGTGCGCGTGCGTGTGCGTGCACATGTGCCACAGCACTGGGGAGGGATGGGTGGTGATGGGGAAGCCGTGGGTGCCCTGGGGAAGCTAAATGTGCCCTGTAGATCTCCGGCTCCAGCTAATAGCTGTTTATTAGCTCCTGGGCAATGAGAGTGGGAAAGAAATGAAAGGCGGAACCTCGTCTCTTGCTCGCAACCTAAATTTAAATGTGCAGTTCTCGTCTTGAGGTTCCAACACGAAAACCCTAGGGATGCACGCTCCCGTCTGTCAGGTTCCATCCTGCTTCACTTGCTTCATGGGGTTATTAAGTGCATGACCACCCTAACGATCACAGAATGCTGTTCAAAGTAAATGAAGGAGTCGCCACAGAACACACGGGAAGATTCTGGCCCTACAGTGGGGAGACCATTGGACAGGTGGCCTGGTGTTCGTGTGCATTTGTGTGTGGATCTGAGGACTCAGATGTGGTGCTCCCCAGTTTGCGTCACGGGTAGGAGCAAGAATGCCTTTTGCTTTGACAAATAACAAGGCAAAGATGGGAAAGTCTTGGAGCTTGCACCTGAAAGAGCAACAGACAGAAAACTTCCTGCTTTTATTAGAAGTTTCCATATTATGGCATCTGGGAAAGCCTACCACAGGTGTTTTCTAGACACAGTTCTGAAGATGCTGAGGGAGCCAGGATTCAAATCCCCCAGCCACGTTTTCCAGCCTTAATAAATCTGAGACTTCAGCATACAGGTTGATTTTCAACAACCTAGTTAAAATCAGCAGGGAAATTTTAATGCTGACACCCATCCCCCTTTTATTTGATTTCTGTTGCCTCATATGCACACATTTCTAATTGGCACCCACCCTGAGAATTTAGGAGGGATGAGCGGAAAGTTTCAGCCCTTGCAGACTGCAGAGCTCCAGCAGGAGTTACACAATGACAGACTTTCCTGCCTCCCCATCACGCCATGCATCACCTGCAGTGAGAGGTAAAACCCACATCCTTCTCAGGAGAAAGATGCCTGTTTTGCCGCTGCTCTGCACAGCCGGGGGAAAGGGGGACTCTGGCACATTGCGTTGGGTGCTTCAGGTGTGGGCCAAACCAGGTGAGGGCGGCCTCCTTGAGACGGCCACAGCGGAGAGGACGGCTTTTGGCACGGGAAATAAAGAGGCCTTGCCTGAGACGCGGGCGATGGAGCCGGCTGGGCCTGGCCCCGCGGTGCTCCTCTGCTTATCCTAGGTCACGCAGCAAAACGGCAGCGACGGCACTATTCCTGCCAACACGGCCACATCCTCCGGGAGCAGAAACTGTAGGAGTCCCCAGACGGCGTCCCCGTGGAAGGTCTGCGCCACGGTCAGGAAAATAACGCCCGTTCGCGGTTTCCTGTCCACCCTGCTGGGCGCCCCACAAACAGAAGACCGCGCAGGGTGTAAATGCAAGCAGGAAGAGACTGGGGCGAAACGGGCATTTGTGGGAGGATGCTGGGACTCCCTCCCGCAGCCGGCAGCCCTGAGCAGGGGCAGAGGCAGCAGAAGCGCCCAGGCGGCAAAGCTGCTGCCCCGCCACACCTCTGGCAGGTGGCCCTGCTCCCTGTGCCCACGCCGGGCTCCCTCTTGCCGGCTGCCCCCTTCCTTGATCCAGGGCAGCTTCTTCAACAACCTGGTGAGCTTCCTGCTCTTCTCAAGCCCGGAGGCAGCATCCATCTAGCAACATCTGATCTAGCAGCATCTGTCAGCTTTTGGTCAGTATTTGTCAGCAAACTCTGGACGCTGCCAAGAAAAAGGCATCCAGCTGTGGACTATTTGCATTTTGCCTGCTGTTTGCATAAGGTCAAGATGGTGAGCATGGTTCCACAGCACCTCCACCTTAATTGCTGCTTGCAGTAACGCAGCATTTCGCTAGACCACGTAACCTTAAATTGCCACACAGAGACTGCAGCATGTGGGAAACGTCTCTCAGTGCTTGGTTGCCCCAACAGCAGCTGTGATCATGGGGCCAGCTGGGATGAAAATGTAATATGTATGATACAGCTGTGGGCAAACAGCCTCTCAAAAGCAGGGCTGAGAAATTGCCTTTGCGGGCTGAGAAATTGGAACCCATTTCACCCTTTCCAGAGGGAGGAGAAAGGTTCAAATGAATTTTCAGAGTTGGGCTCAGTATTAGCCATGATTCACAACTTCTTAGCAGCTGCGTTGGCAACCTAACCCCCATTTTGCATTCTCCATAATGCCCAATACTTGGAACCATTCCAGGAACGTTTGTTCTGCATCAAAAAGGCGCCCGTTTAAAAAACAACAACAACATTCTCGGGGTCTGTGGAGTTTCCCCTGGCAAGGAGAGGTGGCCAAGCACACTTCTGGCGTGTGCCTCTTCTTTCTCCCCACCTCTCCGTCGCTTCCCTGGCTGGCCGTGCTTGCTGATCGGAGCAAGCTCCGTGGGATAGAATTTGCCTCGCAACCTCTTTTCCCGGGGTTTAACTGAAGTGTGGGAAGGCAGGGAAGCTCTAGGTTGCCAGAGAGATGTTTGCAGAAAGCACAACATGGCACTCTTGGGCACGCTGCTTGGCTAACTCCGAGCATGAGATCTCAGAGCCCCATGCAGGAAACTTGTCCTTCTCCTTAGAATGTTTTTAGAAGGCAGTATCTAATTAGTATGTTTTCCTTGACAGAGCACTGCTTAAAATGCAACACTGAACTTGTTCAGTATCCTTTTTGTTTGTTTATTTTTATTTGTTGCATTTGAGTTTTCTGGGGAATATTGGAGCATGCTTCTCCCATTGCTGGGTGTTTTATTACAGATTATTCTGGTGCTTTTCAGGGGTCCTTCACAGCTCACTGCGTATGATAGCAAGGGGACTGGGGACCTCAGTTTTTAAGATTTCTGTAAATGGAGCTGTCCATGGATGAGTTTGTTGAGGAACAAATATATCCCCAAAAGGAGCCAATTGCCTTCTAGGGATAAGGCGATGGGGCGAGATTACTACGTTTACTTCCTCTTCCCAGCTAGAGAAGGAAAGCAGGGAAAAGAAGGTTGCTTGTGTGGCACAAAGTCTGTCTAGGCTGCAACTGGACCTGAAGACGCTTCCCGTGGCATTAGAGAGGCGCAGGAACAGACTGGAGTGTGAATACTGCTGCGTGGCCCCCGCCCTGCACAAGTCTTTTTTTCAGGAAATGGAAATGCCTTTTGCTTCCAGTGATCTCCTTTCCAGACAACTGAATCCTGGGTAGGTGCTTGCAACTTTATTGTTCAGAATTGGGTTGTACTCACCTAATGGCAGGTTCCTTCATGGAAAGGAACATTGCCCAGTGCTGAGAACGTATTTTGCATGCAAAACCCTCCAGGATATCTCGCATCTCCAAGATATTAGATGCTCATGATGCAGATGGTTCAAGATTGGGTGGAATAGCGAATGCTCCAGAAGACAGAGTGAAGATCCAGGGTGATCTTGATAAACTTGAACACTGGGCTGAATGCAACAAAGTGAGATCCAATAGGGACACGGGACAAGTCTTCCAGCTGGGAAAAAGAGAGCAAACGCATCGATACATGATGGGGAATACATGGCTCAACAGCACTGAAAAAGAAAGAAGACCTCAGGGTTATTGTGGACAGCAGGCTAACCATGAGCCAACGATACAAAGGTAGAGGACGGAGGATGCTGACGGTGCGTGCCCCTCCGAGAGGGTGCTAGTGAGTGGCCTGTCCTTCATACATCTTAGGATGTTACCCCCTAGAATACCAAATTAGTGTTGTGCAGCACAACTGAGACGCAGTACGTAGAAGTGGAGGCTCCCTTTACTATAGTACCTGGAAGGGCTGCCTTTCAAGTGAACAAGAGCAAAGGACACGGTTAAACTGCTAATAGACAGGATGGCGCACTGTTGCTGAGGGCTAATACTATCCCAGCTCTGAAAATGGCATACTTTGCTTTTCTTTGAAGGACTGAGTTATTAATAGCATACCTTGTCATGATAAAAGTCTTCCTACCTTGAAGTGGTAGGAAGACTAGAATTTATTTCTGCTTAATCTCTACTCCCACATGGATTTCACCTTGTTTTCATGTTGGGAGCACATAAAAAAGATGAATTGTGCATTTGCTCTTTTGCAAAACACCGACTCAATGGAGATCAAACAAGACCTTCCTCTTCCTCCTCCTACACCAATCCAGAAGATCCTTCTATGGAATCTCATTGTGTTTCACCAAGCAAGCATGCACTTGAAGGGCATGACTGGGTGGGTGTCAAAGCAGCTCAGCAGGCAAAGGGGAAGTAGGCATCTCAAAGAGCTTGAGAAAGAAGGGGAGTCCTGGCACTCCCAGTCCAGGGTCCTGCTCTCCACAGTGGTCAGCTGGACATGCCCATGGGAAGCGGGATGAGAGAACGTTCATCCTGCCATTCAGCTTCGTGGGATGACCCTGATTTCTGGAGTACAAACGAAGGAGAAAAGCATTTCCAATTCATTTCCCACACCATGCACAGTTGTAAGACCTCCTGCCTCATAGCCGTTACCCACTTTTTTCCATACTAAAGGGTCCCAAAGACTGCATCCTCTCGTCAGAAGGAGGATTTGTGGAGCTCCGCGGTCATTCTGGCTGTCCTTTTCCGATCTTTTCCAGCCCTACAGTATCCTTTTGTAGGTGCAGCCAACAGAACTCTAGGCAGTCTTCCTGGTGAGGGCACAACACAGAGTGCTATGAAGCCATCAGGGCGTTGGCATCCCTTTCTGCATGGTGGAATTAGTCTTTTTCACAGCGTTTTCATCCAGCTCTCATTCCTGGCTAGCTCCCTTCCACTCATGTAACCTGACCAGCCCTTTCCCATATTGTGGAGACAACTATCCTTTGCAACGTTCGAGGGGGTTGGGTGTGTGGAAACCTCCCTGCAGTTTGGAAAGAGAACATGAACCTTTGGGGGCCGGGCAGAGTCTGGGCTTCCCAGAGGCCACTGCGTGGACACAAGGCGGGCCAGATGGGCCTTCAGTCACATCTAGCAAGTGTCTCCTGGTGAGGGATTTTACTAATTGCAATTTCAAAGTAGTGTGGCTTCTTCCCTTTTCTGTGTAGACTTAAAAACAAAAAACCTCCAGCACTGAAATCGGAGCTGAAAACGCCCCTAGGAGTCATGCCACATGACGAGAATTTCTGGAGAAGAGGCATAGCTGAAATAGATAGAAATGCATTATATACATTTTGGTTTGCTTAACAGATTGGTTGTTTCCCAGGACACGTGATCCCAAAGGGTCTGCAACAACATAAAATCATAACGCGCCAAATTCACCAATATAGCACCATTTACAAACAAGAAAGATGTATAAAGCCAGTGCAACAGCGATGCCTATGGGACCATGTGAAAGAGAGCTGAGGCCAGGACAGTGTTTGCAGTCCATCGGGGGGGGGGGGCGTTTCAGCCGCCCAGCCTCCCATGTTGATCGGAAGCGTCTCTCCCAGGGCAAAGGGCCCTCAAAGGGAGGCGGCAGCGTGAAATCGCCAGGTGGCTCATGCATGGAGGAGTTCAGCTCCGTCAGCCTGAATCCAGACAAGCAGTTCCTTTCCCACTGCAGATGTCAAGGGACTTGCCAATACAAGAATGTTCCTCTTCTCATTCGCTCCTGTTTGGAATTACTACCGTGCTATATATTTGAACGATACAAGCACCGTCGTCATGGGCTGATTCTGCAGGGGTGCTTTGTGTGCATGTCCATGCGCACACCTCTGCCGGCCGAGAGTAATGCCACATGGAACTGATGACCTGGAGAGCAGCCCATCAAAGCATGTGCCTTGATAAATTATTGGCCCAGGGAGCATGAGGCTGCAGCACGCGGGCCTCATGGCTGGAGAGCTTGGAGCACACGAGCAGGAACTTAGGTGATGGGCGATCTGCCAGAAGAACTGTGTGCAAGAGAGGAGAACTGTGAGCCATCGACCATGAGCAGCAGGGCCTTCTCCTTCTCTTGCTGCTGTTTTAAAAGCAGAGCCAGACCCCTTCCCCAACAGGTTAAAAATGTGCGAAGTGCTGGATTGTTGAAGCAGTTTGTCACCTGAATTGTTCCATGGACTTGACCAGTGGACTCCATTAACAGCGGCCAATTATTATAAAAGTCCAAGAGACAGCTTCAACATTTACTAAGGAGTTGAACATTTTTATGCTGGCTTAGGCATTCTTGCACAAAAACACTTCCTGTACCCGAGCCGGTGGTAGAGCTTCAGCAGTTGCCTATTTAAACACCCAACTGTTCGATCTATTTTCAGGCATAACAGGAGCAGCCTGAACTCTCAATGAGATAGGCTGCTTTTATGAAGTCTTCTCACAAAAGGGCTGCACCCAGCAGTGACCCCTTCCTGCAGCTGTGACTGTGGGGAGAACCGCATTCCTGTTGACTAGCCCAAAATCGGTGCAGGTGCGGAGTCAAGGACAAAAGGCCCTGCCCACACATTCTTCGCCAACAAGAATCCAAGGCTGAAAGGACAACCCTGTCCACAGACAGCAGTACTGACATGCATTCTGCAACATTCGTGTTAGCATATCATCCTTCCAAAATTGCCGCTCTTGCAGTTAGGATGAACCTTCCCACTCTGGAATAAGATTGTTTGCCTCCTGCAAGACCGTGGCTGCATTGCTGCAGAAATGTTGCTCCAGATGGCCTGCTTGAGGCATGGGAACTCGTCTTACGGTCTGTGTGCATATTCTGGAAAGAACCATACCCCAGTCTGGAGCATGTGCCTTAAACAAATCAAACCAAAGACCACTGTTCTCAGGAGGAAATGCTGGAGGGGTCCAGAACGCCTCTGAAGGATGGAAGCGTGGTGTGGAGCAGCAAAGCCAGATGCAAGCAGGGCATTCAGGAGCTGCACATACTGCTGGCGCTGTGTATGCATGGATTGAGCATTATTACTTTTCAGACTCTGGCTGTTGGTTCTTTGGAACAAACTAGTTCTAAATGGTTTCCTTGCAAATTCCTTCCTTTCCTTCGGCAGGACCCGTTAAACAGTGCGTCCCATTTCCAGAGGAATGGGATTCGTGCTGGACTGCAGCAAAAGTTCTCACCTTTCTCAAGAGCCAGAAATGCTCCCCGCATTCCAGTTTACATCCCAGTTAAACCCATCCTGGTATGCAACCCATAGCTTCGTAAAGCACCATAATAAAAGCGGAACAGAAAATAAATCACTGCCCTGATCACTCTGGCCACTTACTTAGAATAAAGTACAACTGCTAGACAACAGCCAGAAAATGCATTAAAATATGGCCACCAGTCACTTGACCTTCTCTAGGTGGTATGTGGGTTTAATGAAGCATGACATCATCACCTGGTTTGAATTTAAGTCATGCCCAAGACAAAACACAGCTTGAATTACCAGCAGGATGACCAGAGCCCAAGTGCTCCCTCCTGAAATGGACCGTGTGCAAAAGAAGCACGGAGAAATACCCCAAGGAGCACCATCCCACAGATGAGCTGCTCAGCCGAGAGAGATTTTCCCAACCAGCGGGAGAGCCTCTCACTGGGCCCCCTGGGGCCTCAGACACGGCCAGCCCCTGCCCAGCACTCTTACTTCTCGAGCCCCAGTCTGCCAACCTCAGCCACCCCACAGGGGCAGCCTTCTCCGCTTTCCCCCAAGACGAGGGGAAGGGAAGGCCCTTTCTCTAGGTCTGTGGACAGCTTACAAGCTGCAGCTCGCTGAGCTGTCATTCCTGGAATGATGGGTCTCAGCTCCAGAGGAACCGCCGGATGAAAACACAGAGGCCGCGGCCTGCAACAGCCATTCCTCTATATAAATTTGATTGTCATTATGTGCTGTCCAGTTGCCTCTGATCTGTGGCAACCCCCAGGAAGGATTGCCAGCCAAATGTCCTGCTCAGCTCTTTAAAATCAGGTCTGTGGCTTCCTTTATGGAAATGGTCCATCTCATAGATACTCTTCCCCTTCTCTTCTGCCTTTGACTTTGCCGAGCATGATTGTCTTCTCCAGAGAAGGAGAAAGAGACTTCCGCTTTGGAAGCTGTGACTTGAGCCTTAATGGCCAGCTTTGGGGAACACATGCTTGTGAGCATGATCTAGAAGTCCTCCCTGCTCCTCAACATGTACGTTGGTAGATGATCAAAACCCATCTCTTGCATTGTCTCTCGCCACAGAAACTCATGCTGTAGCAGCTGCTCCTGAAAATTCCTCTGTCGCTCAGGGAAATGAGAACTTGAAGTCTTCCCAGGGACTTCTGACCACACAAGTCCCAAGGACAGCCAGTCCTCCAAGGCTGAGCATGTGCTGCAGGGCCTCTAGGCGAGGGGGAGAGAGTGGTAAATCTCCTTCTGTCCGAGTCTCTTCACAGCTGCTGTAAACATCATTTCACCAGTGGCTGAGAGGGAGAAGAGCAGAGGGGGGTAGAGGGGAGCAGAAGGGAGCAGAGCACTCTGGGAGCTTGGAGCACCAATGGCTGAGGAGGCCATCTTGATTCAAACTGGAGGAAAATTTGGGGTGTTCAAAGAGCCTGGACTCTCCTTGGAAATGACCTCTTAAGAACACCTGGTTGGTTCTGAGTCATGCCAGACAAAGCCGAAGCTCTCTGGCAAAAGTGAAAAGGCCACTGGGCTGCTCCCACATGGGCTGTGGAGTCTGGCGTATCCGGAGTAGTCCCGGCTGTGAAGCGCCTGCTCCCGCAGTTGCCTTGTGCTTCTGGGCTACCTCCTGACCACCTGGGCTTTGATGCCCTCCCAAAGACCTGGCTTAAAAACGACCCCCAAAGAACTATTTATTTTGCTAATGCCTAATAAATGTCCGTCGAGCTGACCGGGAGCAATGCTGTTGAAAACGCCGACAGAAGCCCCTGGACCTGCCAGAAAAGCATGAGCGCCACATAATACTCAAGAGGAGACGAGGTGAGCTTGGAAGTTCGTTGAGGGAGATTTTTCTCCATCGCTATTTATTTCCTCAGTCTAGAAACCTTGTCTGGTCCACCAAGCTTGTGGATACAGGAAGGCCGGACTGCAGGACTGAGCAGGGGGGTTTTGCACAAGGAAGCAAGTGAGACACTCTAGCTCGATGGCATGCAAGCAAAACACATTACTAGGGGAAATGTGACTCTGAGCCTGTTTGTCCACAAATGATTTTCTGGCCCGAAGAAGACTTGCGCTATCCTCTGCATCCGTGGATACTTGGGCTGCTCTTGTTTTGAGCTCGAAGCTCTGCATTTCTTGCAGAGGATAACGAGAGTAGCTCTCAATATTCCTCAACCACTCCACCGCCATTTTGGAGAGAAGAGAGTGTTCCCTGACATACAATAAATAAGAGCTCCACAGAGTGGTTTAGCTTTTGGGCTCCCTAGAATGCAATTCCCACTGGGCCAAAGGCACCCCTTGCCCTGGGTGCCTTCCGGGGGCCTCAAGGGGCCCCTAGCACCAGAAACACCAGTGGCAGCTGCAAGCTGAGGACTCTTGTTTCCTTGCATTTGATCCGTCATAAGGAGGGGTTGCCCTAGGCTGTTGATCAATAGGAGCTTCAGGAGAGAGGAACGGAAGTTCCCCTATTTCACAGAGTGCAACATTTAAATTAAGGAATTCTTCGCCACAGAAACTGGCCACCAGCTTGGATCAGGTCTGCACTTCCTCCTGCCTCAGCGGGAGGGTTCAGGATCTGTGTTCAGCTGGCCAGGCAGTGAACGGAGTTCCCGCTCATCCTTGGAATGTGTGCAGGCTGAATGCCTTTTAAATTCTGCTGCTGCTGCAGGAGTGTGCATCTCAGGACTGGAATACCAATCTAATGGTTTGAGGTTGGCTACTGGCCCTCCAATCCCTTTCATCTTTAATTCTGCAGTTTGTGCTTGGCATTAGTTTCATAAGTAATATAATTAAACCTTGTGCTTGTGCCCTTTGGGCGCCAGGGACTATTATCCTAAATGAATTATTAATTATATACACAACGATTCCTGTCTCAGGATTCCTTAACGCAACATGTTTTCGTGCCAACCCATGGTGCCCTCCATCTCGCAGAAGGGCTGCTGCTAGCTGCCCCAGTGCCTTCCTTCCTTCCTCTACCACAGCCTGATAAAGAGGCCTTTGCCACCGGAGAACTGGGTGGGGGACACAGTATATAAAAATAAGCCACACTCAGCAGAAGAGAAATGAGCTACCAACCAACAGCAAGAATAGAAGCCAAGGGGAAAACCCCATAAATCAGAATTAAGGATAGCAGTGCAGACAAGCTCGATCGTGACCCATTATCTGGAACCGCAAACCACCTTGAAACCGTAGGTGCAGTTCCTTTGCTTCACGGCGCCTATCCCAATTTGCAGTGAGTGTGCCAGGATTCAGTCACACAGCACACCAATGCTGTCTGCTCCCCATTGTCTCCTTCCCAGCACAGCCACTGATACACGAGGCAGAGAGCCCAGCTCTGCATCGCATCCAAACCAAAGCCCCTTCGAACGGCTTCTAGTGCACCCCAAAAGCAAGGCATGTTTCCTTCCACGGTGACCGAAACTTAACTTTCATTTGGAATTCAGCTTCGGGAAGGCAGACAGCGTGTCTCCAAAAAGCAGCATCATTTGCTTTTATTTCTCTACATGCTGATGCGTGGGGAGAGGGAGGGAACAGGTGCACCTCCTAATTGCCGGAAACATTTTCCCAGGGTTACCCAATCAGTGCGTTTTGATGTAGGGCATAGATACAACCGTGAGTTAGACGTTCTGCAAATGCTTCCAGGCTTCACCTTAAACTGGTCTTCAGCCATCTTGAGTTCCTACCTCTGCACCTCCCCTTCTGAAACTTTGTGCTGGTCTTATTTTGGAACACCCAAGCTTTCCTGGGACCAAATCTAAGCCTGGGCAAGTGTGCACTTTTTCTCAATGTGCCAGATCAGGGTCTAAGTCAAAGTGGGGGAGGGTGGCACATACCTCCAATGCCTGTGCCTTAATTCGAAGGAAGTGTCCTGCAACCTACATGCTATTTATTTGTGTGTGTGTGTGTGTGTGTGAGAGAGAGAGAGAGAGAGAGAGAGAGGTATATACCATCAGTGTGGGTAACATTGCCTTGCTAAGCCAGCCTTTTCAGTTGCTAGTACAACATGGGCCATCTTCCAAGGCGCATGTTCAGTGTGAGGCATCTGTTTGGAGGTGGGAATCCTGTGGGTTTCCAGGGCCCAAGCCCAGGCTCCTGGAGAGTGTGCCCAGCGTGCATGGGATGCTCACCAGGCGTCGAGCCCCTTGTGCCACCCAGTCAGCACCTCCCTGCATGCCCAGCACTGCTGCCCACTGGCTGCGCCGGGGGGGAAGAAGGCTGGCCGCCGGGAATGGCGCCCGGCAGGGCTGCTCGCAGCATCTCTCTGCTGCGTCCTGCAGCAGCTCTTTGGATGGCTGCACCTCGCAGGGGAGGTTGCTGGTTGTGCCCCTGGGCTCTGCAGCCACGCACAGACTTCCTCTTGGCTTGGTTCCCTTCGCAGGACCAGGATGAGCACAAGCACAAGGCCACAGCAGTTAGTGGGACGGATCCTGAAAGGGCTCATCCCAGCCTGACTTTCAGCCATGCTGGCCAATAGCTGGGGAAGGCTTCCCTAGTTTTGGCCGTGCATATTGGGACCGGTATGCATCTCCCAATATCCTTGATGGTGAGAAGGGCTGGGAATGCGGTGCATATCCAGCCTGGGTTTCCTTGGAAGAAGGTCATGGGAGGATTGTGTTATTTTGTAATATTTGAGCTCATTTAGAAATATGAAGGTTGAGGCACAACTTAAGCACTCCAACAGTCGGCAAAGTTCGGGGCTTCTCCAGAAACGGGCATTTCTCCAAAGCCCAGCATGTGTAACCCCTGGCCTGAGGAGGGAGAGCATCTCTGCTGGAGGTGGAGTTTGGAGGAGAAGCGCCACCCCTGGAGGAATCCCCCGGAAGAGCCCCCGAGACCAGTCAGAACAGCAGGGATTCCCTTGCTCCACACAGATCGCAGCAGTGACACGGCGGGCAGGGACCTTTGCTGGCACTCGGAAGAGCGACCGCTTCTTCCAGCCCGGCTGAGAGGCACCGCTCTCATGGGGATGACATGCATGAAACCGGGGCCTGAACTACTGACAGACGGAGCGGCTCTTCTTCCCAGCACTGGCCAGCTCTTCCTTTACCCTCTCTCCATCACCCGGAACAATTTCAGTGCAAGTTTGCCTTGGAAACAGAGAGCCAGTGGCTTTGTGGTGTGGTGTTTTAATCCCATCCATCAATAACCACAGGAGCAACCTATAGCTAAAGATGCATTGTTTCCCAGCACCTCTTTTCCAGTGAGTGACTCTGTTCACACAATGTCCGTCTCGCACAACCGGCTGGTTTGCACGAGGCATCAGGGTCGCTCATCAGCGATGAGCAAGAGGGCCTGCGCGCATTGCCCAGTTGCTCGTGTTTAGCTCCTCCTGCCAGCAGAGGCGGCTCAGCGAATCCAGAAACCTCTGCCTGTGGCTTCCCTAGCAGTGCTGGATCCTTTCTTCAGGTGCCAGGGCCACAACCCACCTCTTTTTATTTTAAGAAACAAGAACAAAGCTGCCGTTGCTGAGCCACTTCTCACAGAAGAGCCCAGCTGCACTCCGGCGTCTTTGGCAGCAGCCGCTCCTCCTCCTCCTGCCAGGTGGAGAGCGTCACCCTGCCTCTGTGTGTGTGTGTGTGTGCATGCGCATGGCCACAAAATAGTTTCCAAGGTTGCCCTGCTGTGGGGTAGGTAGGCCACTGCCTCAGAGCAGACGTGGGGAGTCACCCACCATGTGCAGTCCCCCGAGCTGTGCTGTCCAGCTGGGGAAGACCCCCTCCCTCCACAGCAAAGGGGTCTTTTGTCCAGTGGGTTGTCAGCCAGGTGGCTCTGCTGGCTGTCTCACTGGCTACCGGCTGCGTTTGCCACTAGTGAAGCTGATGCTCATGCCGAAGAAGGAGTCCTTCAAGTGGCCACCTGAAAAGCCAGAGGAGCTTCTATGGATTTTTAAATATATACCATGAGCTATCAAGTTGGGACTACTCTGTGGGTTCCCTCTCAGGGTCTGCATAAGGTGCCCATTCTGGTGGAGTGCAGCATGCTTTCCATCTCAGTGTTGTCCAGGGGAAGACACACATGCAGGGACGCAGTGCATGTCAGCCTCCTTCCTGCAAAAATCCAAAACCAACCAACCAACCAAAGCATCTAAGCTTGGCTGCAAAGGGGTTGTTCTTTTCCCCGAACAAAAGTGCTACAGCCAAGACAAATGCTGAGCTTCAAAAGGCCTTTGGCTTACAGTTTCGCCCAGGAGGTCTGAGCAGCCTAAGAATGGAGTTCCCGTTTTGGCTAATACAGGCCGTTTCAGGCTGATGCTTTCCCGCCGCAATTCAGAGCAGCACAATCTGCAAGGCAATCGGTGACCTATGATGATTAAGCCAATATTAAAAAGATTTCCCCCAATGGAGTTTAATTCTGTTTGCTGGAGGTTTTAGCTCAGACTCTTGGTGTGCAAAGGAGGATGAGCTGACCGGCAGTCAATCTTCTTTGTCCCTTTGTTCTCTGCCTTGAAGACATATTATTTGAAAGTTAAGGTATTTGTTTTTTTAAACAAAGAAACAGGCATGGCTATAATCTTCTAAGTTGCGGAGGGCTCCAGCACCGCAGTCTTCTTCTTGCGCAAATGAGGCAGGAGCAGAGGGTGGGCTGCTCTTGGTTTTCTGCTCTGAGAACAGGGAGACCTGATACTCAGTCTCCGAATAAGTAAGTCAGCAAAACTGCTAGCACTGCCTATGTTAGAAGCAGACCGTGGTTAATTTTGCCCCAGCACAGCAGAGGTGAGTAATAAATGACACCCTTGGCTCTAAGAAGAGTCCTTTAAACCATGGGGTGCTCGTGCCTTGCTGAACCCTTCAGACTTCCTACAAGGTGGATGACAGGCCACCAACCAGCCACGACTCATTGTGGCGTTTGACCATCCCACTGTGGCTATCCTGTCGTCTGAACCCAAAAAACAACATAAGCTGTGGCCATGTCAAAAACCAGAGGCCTGGCAAGAAAGAGTAGCTGAAGTGTTAGAAGGCAGTCCCTAGACGAGGTTTTAAAAACCATTAAAATAATTCCCAGCGGGCTGCAGAGTTGCGATTGAGCAGGGATGCTGTGCCATGCAGAAACATTGCAACTCTGGGACGTGCTGCTAGCTTCTTTTCAGAATTTGCTTGCTTGTTTTTAAGGGGGCTTGTGTGGAGAGCCCCCTTTGCTGGCCTGCCCCCAGAGCGTGGGGCTCGTCCCATGGGACCCTGGGCTGCCCTCGCGCTCCACACGCGGCTCACACAGAGGTGCCTTTTGCAAAGACAGGCTATGGCCAGCAGCGAAATGGCTGGGCGCAGCTCAGGGGCCTGGGTCAGTGCTGGCGCCCCCTCAGGGGATACGACAGGGGGACTGGAGGGAGGCAGCAGGGGGAGGTGGTGGCACTCAGCCTCTGCCGTGCTTGGCATCTGCCTGGCACGGAGCTTCAACCATGGTGCAGGGTGCAAAATTCCCAAGGGTGCATTGTGTCGTGGGAACCTGGCCGTTTCTGGCTCAGGCAAGGCTCTTCAGCTATCCCAAGAGCATTTCTTCTGAGCATGAACGCCAGTAATCCATCACTTGTTAGCCAAATCAAGGATGCATTCTTTTTTGGTAAAGGAACTTGCCCATGCTTGATTTTTAATTGCTAATAATTCTGCATCATGCTGTAATTGCTTCATGGTAATTACGCTATAAATTTAGTTGTTTGTGTCAGGTCATGCATCACTTGTATGTGTATGTATGTAATGAGGGATTAACAACCAGTAAGCACATGCTATCTGGTAGCAAAGCCAACACTTCTCCAGGCATCTTTTGGCAGCCTGTTTCCAAATGAGTGGAATGGGCGAGAGAACATCCTGCAAAATAGATCAGAATATCAAATACAATATTAATCATTAACATTAGTACATTAAATGCAATATGAAATAGAAGGAAATCCACACCACCAATCTTTGTTGTTCGTTCATTCTTCTTTCTTTCTTTCTTTCTTTCTTTCTTTCTTTCTTTCTTTCTTTCTTTCTTGTGTGTTCTGTAGAAAATACACAACTTCAGTATCACATCACAATAAATCAAAAGTGTACTTTTCTCGTTCAATAACCTTTTCTTGAACAGTACTGCTAGGCTGTTTTTTGTTCCTGGTTCCTCTTTGAACCTCTTAGTGTTGGCTTAGAAAGGGCTGCCCATTCCTGTGCCTTGGTCTTCCCTTTAATTGTACCGCACAGCTGGCAAGTGCTGTCTTTTTCCCAGTTCCTTCAGAATCACAGTGCAAATAAGGCTCCATCCATGCCCAACATCAGTGCATCTACAAGTTCACGGAAATCCCACATTTTATGGACACGTGCGAGCCTCGCTGAGGGCACACGCGTCCCACCATTTGGTGCCAGCAGACTCAGTGGCCATGGAATGGTTACCGCTTCCAAGAAACTGAAATTCTTGGCAACAGAAGAAAAGGCACGGACCCTCCTGAGGAAGGAATGCGAACTTTAAACGCTGCATTGCTACCTTTTCCTGCAGGTCTCACCCTAGCTTTCAGCCATCTACTCTACTGGCCATCTTGCTATTTGAAGACATGTTCCTTTCGCTTGGCTTGCAGCTTGGCATTGTCAATGGGGTGGCTCCAAGGTTAAGACCTTGGATGGCTCCAAGGTAAGATGGCGCCATATTCCCTTGTGCATGCTTGCCACAGTGTTCATAATTGAGACGTCATTGCATTTGTTGCTTTCATTGTCTATTTGATAAAAAATAAGCCTTAAGTATATATAGTAGATGGGAAATATTTGTGACAGTTGATTTCCCAAAGAGAAAGATTTGCTACTGCAGATGATTGTCCCAAACCGGCATCAGATCTGGACTGAATTATGAGAACAAATTCTCTTGCAGCAATGATTCAGGCCTGCCTTAATTTACAGTTCTTCCTGGGAGTTTGAATGGGGAACATAATGGCAATTGTGGCCAAAAAGTACCCGCTCAGGAGGCAACCGTGATTTGGATCCATTTTGACAAAAATGCACCTACTTTTTAACATGATGGAATGCAAGGTAAATACCTACCCTGCCATTTCATAATTTAAAGAACTTTTCCAAGTATTGTTCTAACCTGAATAAACAGCACTTTTGGATGTTGTCCACAAAGCAACTGGTCCCAACTAGCAAGAAGATTTTTCCACTCATGGATCTTTCACATAAATCAAACTCAGTTCTTCAGAACTGGTTTTTTTGCTTTTCTTTGCTTTTCGCTTCCTTGCTTGCTTGCAAGAGAGCTTGCTGGTAGATGCAGACTTGCTGGCTGCCGCTCTTGGCCGGGCCATCTTCCTCCAAAATGCAGCACTAAGGCTTGACAGCACCCTTCTTGTCCCTGGTGCCCTCCAGATGTTGGGGCTGCAACACCTGTCGCCCTCGCTTAGCATGGCCAGGTTGCACTACCTATGGGTGTTGCAGTCTACAGCTCCTGCAGAGCACCAGGCTGGGGAAGGCTGGTTGCTCCGCTTCACATCCTGACATCAAAGCATGGCTTATCTTCATGGGTTGTTTGTGATTGAAAAGCCATGCTATGTTCACATGGCTGGCTTCAGGGAGCACGGATGTTGTGGCACAGCAATCCACAGCTTAACAGCACTCTGCCCTGCACCGTTCTTTTCCTGCCCCGCTCACTTCCTTCTGCCTGGCCTGTTCCCTAAACCACGTGCATAGCAGAAACTTTTACGTTAATCTGGGCCAGGAAGCTCCCGTACAATCAAAATATTATTTGGTGGTGCCACCACATCCAGAGGGTCTTTTCCCCACGGAGAAAGGCCTGACTTCATGTGAACTATATCTTAATTAGTGGGTCAGGTTCCATGGACACCTGGCCTCTGGTGCCCAAGTCTTGGGGCACTCTGAGCAGATCTGATATTGACGGGAGGTTGGCCCACCTATCCTTGACTGTGCAAGTCCCAACTGGGCTGTAAGTTGAAGCAACAGCTGTGTTCCTTGCATTCTTTGCAAAGTTCTTGTGAAGATGAATTATGATACAGTGCTCTGTAAAATGCAGAAAATTACCATACTTCTTAAGGTGCAGATCCTTCTGTTGGATTAATCAGAACTCCGTGCAGCCAGCGAACCAGTTTCTGTGTAACTGTTATGTTGTTTGCAAGATTCCATTGCAGAAATAACCCAGTTAAAATGAAAAATGTCCTTGTGGGAGAAGTTATACAAGTTGCCTGGTTTAACTTTCCCAATTCTCCTTGGACCACTGGAAAAGATAATATGCAAAAGGAAAACAGCACTGGACTGGCTTTGACCCAAAAGCCTTTCATTCCAAAACTGGGAATCTACATTTTGGCCCCTTCCCCAAAGTGTTTGAAATGTAGAGATGGATAATCAAACCTCAATGAAGACTTATGGTTGGGGAAAATGGTACATTTTGAATTCCAAGTGGCTACACTGAAGTGAGGGCTGAAATGCAAGTTGCAGGTGCCTTCCAGATGGGTTGAATGGCAGCAGCTGTAATTCACAGCCAGCAGCCCAGCACATCGGGCCAGGAAACAAAGCTCTGCAGTGATGGAATGAATATTTCTGCTTCTGATGAGTTGTTTGAAGTTCAAATAGCATAAGGCAGACAAATAGCTACAGCAAGTCAGAACAGAAAACCTGCTTCCTTCCAGATTTATATCTTTAATAGGGACCACCTCAGCCTGTGCGCAGGATTTGGGGAAAGAGGCTTGTTGGGGGAGAAAGGGGAGTGGGGGATTCTGCAGATGCTCTGGAGCTGGACCTTCTTCTTGCAGACGGCACAGCCAGAGGATCCTGTCGGGGTGCAGGCTCAAGTAATCGGGCACCAGGCTCACGCAGGCAGCAGAGGCTGGCACCCAGGAAGCTGGAGGAAGCGAGGGAGGGTTCCCATCAAGCTTTCTTGCTAGCATGCCCAATGTCTGTGCATGAGAAAGTGCAAGAAGCCCCGTGCTCAATTAGACCACAGCCCTCTAGCCCGGGAGCCTCCTAGCTTGCCAGCTCCCAACTGTGCAGGCTCTGATTGGCCGCCTGTGGGACCGAAGCTGAAAGCAGGGCATGCCTGTGTTTCAGCGTATATTTTGTCTGTCCTTTCTTGAATCATTTTTACTTCACCTTTCAACTGCAATGACTCACAGAGCAGCTCATAAAGAGGAAAAGGAGCCACACAAACTGCTTCTAGCAACTATGTTCTTTTCATTTTTACTCCAAGGTAGGTGGGGGCCCCAATCCACATCTTAAATGTTCCCCTACACCACTGCAAGTATCTTGAACTGGATTCATTCATTCACCACATTCTGGAGCAGCCAAATGCCACACCTCTGTGAGCAAGGTATAAAGACTCTAATGATCCAAACCATATAAACAGTTTTGCATAATTAGCAATAAAAAAAATCCTAGGGAACATTATGAAGCTGATAATTGGATGGCAAATACCCACAGATACCCAGCTGTGGTGGAATGTTTCACCTGACGCTCAGAAGCTGACAGTGCTGCTGCTGTGGGACCTCCCTGGGGAGAGTCTTCCATGATCGGGGGCCACTGCCGGGAAGGTCTTCTCCGTTTTTATTTTTCACCAAACTTCCCTCATAGAAGGAAAGCCTCAGACGCAGGCCGCAGTGGGCAGGTACGTCATGCCAGGATTCGCTGCCAGTGCCTCCTCTAGAGTGAAAATGTGGCGGGAGTGTAAGTTCTCCACATACATTGAGAGCGATGTCCACTCTGACGTTGCTTTGGCCGTGTGGTTCCTGAAGGTGACAATCCAAAAGTTCAGGTCCAAAACAAACAAGAAAACAAAGATTGGAAGGAAGGGGAAAACAAAGAAATTGGGGCCTTCCAATCGGGGAGGGAAATCTGTAGCCCTCCAGAAGTTTTTGGACTACAACTTCCATCAGCCCTGACTAAGGATGCACAAGAACTCTTTTGCTCACAAAACCTCCAAGCGTGGGCTGCTCCCAAGTCCTAGGTGAGCGTGAGGGCAAGTGCGTGGCCACCGGAGATGCTTGTGCAACACTGCACATGTGCTTGCACTCAGTTTTGGCAGCGCTCTCCCTCTTTGTTTTGTGCAGATCTCCTAATGTTCCCTCCAGACACAACAGCTTCATGGAGGGAATTTTATGGTGTAAAACAGAGAAGTCGCACATGGTTGGAAGACTGCACGCATTTCCCTGATCCCACATTCGTGCGCCGCTCGGCTTGTGCAGTTTTCCAATTCATGCCACGCAGAGATTGCAAGCATGAGCAGGCGTCACGTGCGAGGCTTGCAGCAGGCTGATGCTTGGAGAATCCAGGCAATTGCAGAATGGCTCCTTCTCCCATCTGTTTTGGTGCCCTTGGCTTATGGTAGCTGGAGTTGATGGGAGCTGGAGACTAGCAAATCCAGAGAGCTTTGCTCTGCACCCGGCGCAAATTAGATTATGCAGAGGTCAAGGAGACAAGGGCCCAAAAGTTGGCTGGTCCCTCCTGGAGCTAACAGGGAGCTCAGCCTGATGCTGCCAGGGGCAAGAGGCAGTAGGGGGAACCTGGAAGAGCCAACTTTCCTGCCTGGCTGGCAGCAGCTCCAGTCCCTCACTGCCTCCATCACAGCCTGATGGGATCTCGCGGAATGGCGGGATTCTTGGCAGTCGCGTGTGGCGTCAGGCGTGCCGGTCGTTTGGAAATGCAGGCGAGCCTGGTCCTTGTTCCACGCACTGCTCAATCCCATGACGACGCAAGTGACAGAAATCCCACAGCCACTTGGCAGCGTCAGACTGCAGTCCTGCTGGGGCTGACCAGGAGGCATGAGTGGATGGATGGGTGTGCACCACAACCACCCGCCGTTCTTTGAAGCGGCTTGTTTCCGACATAACAAATCCAGGTCCCCAGGCTGTGCTGGGAGGGCTCCAGAGAGCAGGGGCAGCATCTGGGGAGAGTGGGAGCAAAGCAGAACGGGTCTGAAGTGGAGCCTAACGCGAGCGCGAGCGCGAGCAACTCGGGACAGCTGCTGCCTTCCACTTTTGCGCCAGAGGGCCCTAAAGAGGGAAGTTCTGGGCATGCCGTTTCCCTCCTAGTACTCGGCAGCCCTCGTAAAAGATGCATGTAAGTGACTCATGGACAAGTCTCCCCATCTCTAACCTCAAATGCGGGCTCATGATAACCGAGGAAGTGGAAGTGATCCTTGATCAAATCTGGGCCAAAACGTTGCTTTCAGCAAAAATAGAACAACAAGTAATTTCAGTTTCCATTTTCAACTGCAGTAACTTAATCCTGGATGAAGTAACTGTGATCTGCTAAAGCTGTTCCAATCCGCCTGGCTTTGGTCATGTCCTCATCTCGTTTTTGTACTGCCAAGCCACTACAGAGAATTTACATTTTATTGAGAGATGGGTTGATTTCCAAGTTCAAGAAAGCAAACGGTGCATTTATAATGCTTGTGTAGGGCCACAGCCCCTTTAATCTTCCAAGTTCTATTCTTTATTTACCCTGTTTATGATCTTGTGGTTTCAGTGAGCCCACACGAACAAGGTTTCCCTTAGATACTCATCTGCAGGGGTGAACAGCTTCAAGGAGACAAGTCAGGGAGAAACAAGGAGCCTTGCGGCACTTTAAGGACCAGCAAATGGATCGTGGCGTTCGCTTTTGGAGACATCATTCATTCCTCACTTGCATGAACAGTTATCCGCCGTTTCAGGCCTCCATACTGCACATGTTGTGGTAGGAATTTTAAACACAAAGGACACCAGAGGAAAATGAAAGGATAAAGAACTGGCAGTAAAAATCACTTTATTCACTATGATCTTCCACAAAACAGTTGCTTCTGATCATTCAAACATCCTGGCACTGGGAAAATTGATGGGCGTGTATAATGTGACAACCAGCAAACAAACCTGTATCCCAGTTAGTACAATTTCCTCAGCCACCATACCTGAAACTCCATGTAACTATTTAAGGAGCCACAAATCTGTGTTGTTTTGCAGAAGCAGATTAGTATATCTACCTCACCGGAAGGCATTTATGAACATTTAAACTACAAGGATTTATCTAAGAATTCCTCGATCTTCTGCTAACCAATTTCTAGTAATGACTCAACGAATAATTAGCTAATTTTTCCTGAGCCTTTCCTAGAGAAATTGGATTATTTCCCACAGCTTCTCAAGAAAGCTGAGAAAACTAAGCTTGGGGATGTTCCGTGCCTGACATTCTCGCACGGTTTGTGTGTGAACGGTGCCAAGTCCCACTGTTGGCCTCTCTGGAGGGGACCGGGAGAGAATGCAAGCCGGCCCCGTCTGCGGAAGCCCAATGGGGTTCAAAAGCTTCTGCTGACGTGGATGTGGCCATGCAGCACCCACATCTGAAGGTGGGCGGTGGGTCAACACAACAGGCCTTGAAGCGGAGTCCATTGTGCTCCATCAGGGGTGGCAAACATCTGGCCCCGCACGTGCTTGGCCTGCTCGAGTGAGTCTTGCCTTCTCTTAATGTGCCCAACAGAGCAAATGCCTTGGCTTGCCACGGTTGGCAACGCTGGCTAGGGCTGATGGACACTGGAGGCACCGACTTCTGGAAGGCGGCAAGCGGAAAGGAGAGGCCTCTCACTCATTCCCGGGCGTACTATAAACGGCCCCCACGGCAGCTGAGAGAGTGCTTCTGCCTGACTCAAGCGTGTGAATATTTATCTAAGTGGTGAGCAAAGGCTGAGGCAGAGCTGCTGCCATTTATGAGGGCGTTCCATCCCAGTTTGCAGCCGTGACAATGCCATCACTTTCCCTGCTCCACGCCGACGGTTCTGCCATTACCTTTACGAAGAGGTACCTGCTTTCCGGCTGGATCTAGTGGGGCCTGTCGCAGCTCTTGCAGCAGAGCTCCTCAGCCACACTTGCATTTGGGGTAAAGATGCCCCCGGCTGCAGCCCACTTAGAAAGCCGGAGGCCAGCAGAGGCCAAGGGAGTAAACCGGAGCACCAGCCCTTGGGTGGCTGGCCTGCCCCCCTCTCTGTGCCCTCTGCCTCCCTCCAGGGTGGACTGAAGTTGCATCCTACAAGTTCCACTCATAGCACTGGGAATTCTCTGCACTGGACAGAGTGGGGCCAAAGAACCTTTCCGCCTCAGCTCCTCCTAGTCTGAGACTGTTTTTCACTCTTGCACTCAGTTTATCCCAAGATCAGGCTACCTCAAGGGAGCAGGAGGGGTCTGCGGTCTACAATGCCCCCGATTGTCCGTAGGGTGGCTTAAGGTATTGCGTGAACCTGCCTGTAGTTGAGCTCTAATGTCTTTAGGTCTAAAGACTTTGATTTGCGCACTGGTGAGATGTCCCCATCATGCTGCAGGAGTGAAGCAAACAAAGCAAAAGCTGAAGGTAGTGGACTAGTTAGAATTTTTTTACCGGGGCAGGGGCGGAGTACCTAAGCGCCTGCAGAACCCCTCAGCGGACCAGAAGCGAGCGTGGGGTACGAAGCGGGGCAGAGTCTCTTCCTCATGCACTCCGTGCTTCTTTGCATCGCTTCCCTGCCCCTCACTCCCGCTTCCCTATTGTTCTTCACTCCTTTTGCACTTTCCCTTGTTCCTCCCTCAGATGCTTCAGACGAAATCCCATCATTTCAGCATGTGAATGTGTTCCAGAGTGGTGCTCTGCAGGCCAGACCAGAGGAGCAGAGAGTTCTTGTTTCTGAAAGAGGCGATTGCTGAAAGAGCCATTAACGGCAGGCATCCTCCCCAGACACATATCAAGAGCCCACGAGCTGCTGTCCATTTTCGCCACAAAGGGACTCATAAAGGGCAAGCTGGACCGCGAAAGAAAATGCAACTGCCAGCCATGCCTCTTCCCTGCTGGGGCACCTGGGAACGATTCAGGAAGTAGTTGCAGGGTTGCACCTGGAGGCAGGGCTGGCCGAGACAGGGTACAGGTCCTGTTCCCCTTTACACCAAGTACAGACAATCAGTAAAACCAGCCTGCAATGCATTTTGCAGCCCTCTGGCAACACTACCAAGTTTGGACTTTTCTGCTGGATCAGATTTTAATCTGCAAAGGTTCTGACACTCCTAATTTTCACTTCTTTGAGCTGAACATTTCAAGCCAGCAAAAGATGGGACTGGAGCCTTGAATAAGCCAATGGCACATCCTGTACATCTATAGTCCTCGTCTGGGTGACCTTAGGCCACTTCCAGGGATGTGAAAATGAAAGCAATTTGCCTCTGAGGACATCATTATTTCCAGGCTGGAATCTTTGATTAGCATTTGCCTTTGGAAGAGAAGCAGCCCAAGTTCCGATGTCCTCACTGGCAGTTGCTTAAGCTTTGGGAAACCAAAACTGGGTAATCAGAACTAGTTTAGTTGTCTGCATTAAAAACAAGGTTATTTGTTCCTACGCAGTAGAAGCACCAGTGCAATAAGTGTCTGTGGATTTTGTGGATATCAAAAACTCAGAGATAGGCAGTTGACTACCAGCAGTTGGTAAAATGCACTACAAATGCATCTTGTAAATCATCAATGAACTGGAATAGGAAATAAAATACGTAGTGTTTGGTATTTACTGTTTATGAAAAATGGATACCCGAGTGATGTTTTTGCCTAGGGGCTTTTGCTAACTGCCCTGACAGCCCCAGCCAGGTGGGCAGCCTGGCCCCCGTGGCGCATCCTCCGCAGAACGGGTGTGGGTGGAGCAGCACCATCACTGGCTCCAGGGAGCAGGTGAGGCTGGGGCGATGCCAGCACCTGTGCTCCTGGTTACCCTGCTCCACTCCACTTTCCTTCTGCCCTTGTGTCTCATCCACAGCATGTCTGAGAGCTCGCTCAGGGCTTCCGTGAGTGGATTGTGTACGCCCGGTCACTGTGAGGTACAAGCGTGTGTGTGTTCTTTCCACTGCAAAGCTCTCCATTGCTCTGCCACCTCCCCGGCTACCCGTGCTTTCTGATCTGAAAAGGCCTGTGCAGGAGATACCCCACAGGGACATCGTCTGGGCTTTACTCGAGGTGTGGGCAGCCAGGGAGGCTGCTGGAGAGAGGGCACAGGAATAAACACAGGAGACTTTCCCCCAAGCTGCCCCCCCAAGTAAGGAAACAGGGCAAGAATCCAAAGCCAAGCAGCTTGAATTCATTCAGCTTCAGATTTCTTCTCGAAGTCTATGCTGGCAAGTTGAATGAGAATCGCTGGAAAGTGTGGGAGATGTTTTTGGCACAGCGCTCGCTTGTACCTCCTGCTGTAGGCTTTGCGCGGCACAGGAAGAGATGCAGTGATGGGAGAGTCTCTGTGCTGCTCCCACGGCTGGATGCCACAGCCTGCATCCACCCGTTCTTCTCCCAATCCACCCTGAAGCCTCAGCCCAGGCAGCAAGAGATTGAAAGGGCGCGAGGCCCTCACTTGAAACGAGCTGGCGGTGGGCCGAGTGTCCGTGTCAGCATGTCCCTGCTGGCCGAAACCAGGCTGCTGGACATCTGGTCAAATTGCAAAGCCTCGCATTACGGGTGGACAGCCAGTGGCTTTGGAGGTGTCATCCAGAACCTCCCACAGCATCTTCAGAAAAGCTTCAGAGCATCCCATTTCTGTTATTCACCAAGTGGACTTTGGGGTGTCGGTGTATCTCTATGACTCTGCCTCAGTGCGTAAAAGCATCTAAATTCTGGTACCAGTGGAAGGGCAGGCTTGAGGACTGGTGATCAGCCAGACCAGACTGGAGGACTGCCTGGGCCTGATCCATGCATCCGCACGTGGAGCAGCGCCAACGATCACCCACATGGATGGAGCGCCCATCAGGGATTGGGTATCCTTCACTGCCACAGGGGCACAGGCTGCCAAAGGGAGGAGCTATTCACCTGTAAATCGCTGAATGGGGAGACACCACGTTATCCAGTGGCGCCTATTAATACAATGATTACTCACTGGAAAGTTTGTTCTAAGGAGTAAAGGAATGCTAGCTTGACAATTTTGCGATGGCTCGTTTGTTTCAGAGTGAAGGAAATGACTCTTCTCCTAGTGAAGGGGTATAATGCATGGACAGTATGGATTTCTGCTTCCCAGGAGGAATAAAGTAATGTTCAAAAGGTTGCTTGTTTCATACACACACGTTCCCCACCTCCTCCAGACAGACACTCCAGATCTGAATTTTGACATGCGAATATCAGCTGCTTCCTGCTTGCTAGCCATTTCAGTTATACTTGCTCATCAGACCTCACACAAACAGATCAGTGAAGTTCGTAGGCTGCCATATCGCTCCGCCATGGAGCAGACAGTGACAAAAGGGAAGCTTTGATCAAATAACCGTTGCAAACTTTCTGTTTTCCGCTTTTCCTGCAGCCTGCATAGCAGACGTGGTTTCATGAGCAAAGGTCACGCTAAGGGAGCGCGCTGGCGTCCGGCCCAGGGTGGAGGCTGGCCAGGGCACCCAGTGTTCTTCTGCATTTGGCATCACAGGGACCTGGGCAACTTCTATTTCTTTTCAATTTATTTATATTTTTAGTTACTCTTTCCTTTTTCCTTCAAGTAAACTGGAGTGGAGCAGGGTTAGCTTCCACCCAAGAAAAAAGAAAGCTTGCTGTTTCCTCGGGTCTTTTTTCTTGTGTCTTTCTGTTAAATGAACTAGTTCCTTGATGGAAGACTGTGGGAAAGCCAAGGAGCATGCAGGGAAGAACTTTGGAGGTCACCTTGACCACGGGCGCTGCTTCAAAGGACATCTTCCAGCACGCATGGAAGTGTGAGGGGCTGCTGTCACTTCCGGAGGATGGAACATTCTGTAGAGCCACCGTTCCCATTGTGGGGAGGGGCTACATTTGGGCCATCATAACCCTTTGAAGGTGTTCTGACATTGCCCACAGAAAGGATGGCCCTTTCTTCCATGGGTCTGCAGTTCGGCACCTTGCTCCTGTGGAGAGCATCCCAGCTTCAAGCCCGGCAGCATCTCCAGGTGGGACTGGAAAATACCTCTCTGAAAGGAAATGCAGCCAGTCTGTGCTGACAAGCTGGTCTGATTCAGGAGCAGGAAGCTCCTGACATACCTGTGGTCCAAATCCATCCCCATGTGATCTTGGTGGGGCCCCCAGATCAGACGAGGTGTTCTGGTTTCCCAGGCCTGCTCTCTGTTTCCCTCTCCTCCTCTCATGTATCAGGTTCCTCCATAGCCTGGGAAACCTTCTTGGGTTGTATCACCTCAAAATGTAAGTGTAGGGAATAAAGAGCACAATGCTCCTTCGTGACACAATGGCACACCGGCAGTGGTGCAGCTGAAGCCTTCCCAGCCCCTTGCATGCATTTTGAAATGGTACACTCTGAGGAGGGCTGTCGTGCACTGTGCCCATTTCTTAGATGTGTCTGTGGGCCTTACTGTGGAACGTGAGAAAGACCTCCCCGTTCTACAGGTACACAGATGCCTTGTTACATGGTGACCACGGGCTGCTTTGCAGACCTTCTCTGGCTCCTCATGCTGACTATGAGCCCGGGGAGCACTCTTGCCACAGAGAGGCAGAAATATGACCTTCCCCATCACCGCAACTACAGCAAATGCCAGGAAGGGACCACCATCCATTTGCTGAGCAGCTGAGGAGCCACCACAACTGCAGGCCACAGGATCTGCCCTGGCAGGGGAGCAATTTCAGACTCTCAGAGCTGTTAAAGGCTTTGTGTTTCTGGCAGGACTTTGTCCGACAGGCAGACCTTCTTGGCTCTGGTGTGTTTTGGTGTTCTTTGGCTCGGCCTCTCAACTCAGCCCCTCCACGGCACGACTCCACGTTCCTGGCTTCTCTCTGAAAGCTGCTTCCCACACAAAACTACGGAGGGTTACAGCAACTCCTTTGGCTTCCTGAAAGTCCCTTCGGTTCTGCGTGAGAGAGAGAGCCTCCACATTCCCCTTCCCTCTCTTTGAGATGGAATTTTGTGAAAAATGTCTCTCCCCATCTAGCTCATTTTCACTCACCTTATTGAGTTGGCTTTACAGTTCCTTGAAATGGTGATGAGTGTTTCATTTAAGAGAGATGGTCCACTTTCCCTTCGCTAAGTTCTTTTGTTGTTGCATGTAGCTTGGGTTTTTAATTTGTGCACCATCTGGAGAATGTGGTTATTAGTTGGTTGTTGGTTGTTAGATGGTTTTAGAGTGAAATAAAGGACTGGGTACACGCATTCACGGGACAGATCCCTTCCGGTTAACTTCAGTGGCAACTCTATGCCACCATCACTTGGCATCCTGGAATATCACCCAATGACCCTCGTGCATGGCAGATCTTGCAGCAAGTCCTCCAAGTCCTCCTTTTCCATCAGGTAGAAGAGAGCAATTTCTTTAATGTTTTGGAATGCTTCTATACTGCCGTTTGGCCTTTATGCAAGTCCCTCAAGGTAATTCACATCAATAGCCGTTGGCTTTTCCAAGTTTTTCAATTTTTATTTTTTGCTTTTCTTTTGGTTTTAAATTTGGCTTGAGGAAGTGGTGGTACAGGTAGGAAGAAAGACAATGAAATTGCTCTGGTCAGAAATGCAAATATGAAAAAAAAACCCCAGAAGATTTCCATGGTTTACCACCTACTCTGTCTTCAGAATGATCTTGGTTTTCTTGGTGCCACAAATGAAAACTGGACTCTCTACTCTTCATTCCAGAAGAGGCAGAAGGTTGCATATAATTTGTTCATACTGACCTATATTTGTCCATATAGAGATACATATTTTCTGTCATTTCCCAAGGCAAGATTACAGGGCCTCATACAATACTGGCAAAAACATTCACAACTATAGTGAATGAATCATACTTAAGCTGTTAAATTAAGCTACATGTAAGTTATACATGTAAAATGAGTCCGTGGCAAAACTCATAATTAGTCAAACATCATTTTCAGTGGCAAGAATCCAGACCCCAAAATGCTTGTTGTTCCGCTGTGGGTGTTAACTGGTCAAGAAGGCTCCAACAATTAAATTGAACCACTGATTGAGGCTGATTGGTTACATCAGCCCCAACCCACATTGATTAATACTTATTGGTGATGAAGCATGAGACGCAGGATCTGAAGCAGGAATGAAATCGGGGAGCAGCCTGCCCTATTTTGCTTAGCCGAATATCTTATTCAGCAAAAGAAAAATGGTGCCGTGTTTCGCGCTGCTTCGTGTTTCAGCGAGGGTGTGCCTGTGCCGGCTCACTGCTGGAGGTGCAAAACCACTGATATTTCTATTACTCATAATGTCCAGTAGTTGCTTCCTTTTGCAGGGAGCTCGGAACACGGATACACTTGGTCCTGGAATATTCTTTAATATTTACTGGTGTGCATGTCCTCTTAAATTATTTACCTGTTGCTTGAAAGGCAACCTAAATGGATTTTTCATGCTCGTTTGGGAGATAAAAAATGATGGTATGATTTGGGAAAGATAAATGTTCTCATAGTATAATGCAAGGGCATAATTTGTGGTTCTTTTGGTGGCCATCTCTCTTTATTACCTAGAGACAGTAAGTGCACTTGCAGGTAAATATTAAAAAGTCTTATTAGCAGACTGTAGAAAAGAGATTAGAAAGATAAGCTCGGTACAATTCTTGCATTGCTTCTGCAAGAGACGAGGTCTCTTCTTTGAGGTCTCTTCTGCAGACTTCAGAGCAAAAGCAGTGGGCAGATTCCTGGCTCACATGAAGCACCCTCAGTTTCTGCTGAGGTTCTGCTCTTAGGAATTTTCCCTAACCTTATACAGGCTTTTTAGTGTTTACCTTAATCACTCCTGTTCCCACTGAACTGGACTACATTAACACGGCGGGCATGTCGTGAGCAGAGCCAGCTGGTGCTAGGGGTCAGACTAGATGGCCCAGGAGACCCTTTCTGACTCGCTCTGCTTCTATGTTTCTAACATGTTTGCACATTGTTAATTGCGAAAGAAGGCTGAAAGGTAAATGCATATGCGTCTTGGACATTTCCATACCAGGCGGCTGACCTTGCCCAGGCCCATCTGGTGGCAAAGATCACTTTCACACTGGCGGCAGCGCAGTGCAGGGCCATGTGGTTCCCAGGACAGGGTTCAAACTCAGCCAGAAAATGGGAAGCAACTATCTAAGCAACGCGTCTATGGCCAGCAGAGAGTTTTTCTCATTGGACCGAGGAGAGGAGAGGAGAGGAGAATGCATGTGTGTGCGCGCACACACACAATGTCTGTCTGGGAAGGGCCATTTCTTAGCAGGTTCCTTCCCTCAGTGCATCAAGAAGCAGCTTGTTAATTATTTGACTTAACAGCAAACAAATAAATTGAACTGGAACAGCCTTTTTCTGGGCAAATCACACGTGACAAGTTCATTTAATTTAAACTAGCAAAAGCTGGTGAGATCGGTTCACCGGTCAGTGGCCTGCTGGCTTTTTGCTGGAAGGAATACAAAGTCTGTCTCAGGATTCAGCCCAGATATAATCATATTCCAAGATGTCTATATACAGCCAACTAGGATTACCATTCAATAAGTATTGAACCCAACCATCTGCAACGCTTGGCAGCTGGTTACTCTGAGGACTGTGAGACCAAGGCAGGGAGGCCGTCTGGAGAAAACAGCCACTGTGCATTTCCAGAGCGGTCTCACCATGTTTACAACCCAAGGAGCCTTGGACTCATTGAGTGCCTTGGATGTTTTGCTTAATTCAGGGTCAGATCCAGAATGCAGGGTGCAAGCGGAGCCTTCTTTGACCTCCACTGAGGAAAGGCCCACCTTCTCTGGAGACAGTCAATTCGATTGCTCCATCGACCTATGAAACCACTTTCCTTTAAAAAGTGCAGTTAAAAGACCAGTGCAAGAAGCATGGTAGTTAATCATCAGAGCAGAAAGTTAGGCGATACATGGTTTCAGAGTGTATTTCAAGGATTTCAAAATGTATTTCAAGCATTCTGAATGCATTGCAAACATTATTTGTTTCAAAAACAAATAGGCTGTTTCAAAAGCAAAATCACATTTAACTAAACAAATAAGAACCAACAAGTAGAAATTGCAGGGAAGCAGCTGAGGAGAAACTTCCTAAAGTTGTTCGGCATTGGAACAAATTGCCTCAAGAGACAGTCGGTCCCCAGTAGAAGCTGGAAGAGCATTTATCAGGTGGCTGTACCCTCATCCTGCACTGCAAATGCTTCATTGAGCTGGAGGCTGAACAAAATAATTTTTTAATGACCTCCAGGGTCCCTTCCAGCTGTATGATTTTATTTATTTATGTAATGCTCTTTCAACCCATCTTTTAACTTGGCCAATAACTGAAGTTATCTGGGCAATCGACAGTCCATGAAAAACATAAAACACAAACATTTAAAAATGATTCTATCAGGGAAGAGGAACAGTGAGTACTGTGGAGTTGTGTTTCCTGTTTTCTCTGCCACATTCAATGGACGGCTTTCACATTGCCTTTGGAGATAAATGTGCCAAGTGGTCAATTGGGGGAATCTTCTCAAGGAGTGGGGGATGCGCTCAGAAGAGAATCAGCCGAACACTGAGCTAGATCAACCACAGATCAGTTCAGCTTCTTCCCGGGAAAAATGTAACACTGAAATACAATACATTATAAAGGACCAGCAATATATACTGTGTCCCTACATGGCAGGGCCAGAATGGCTTCCGTGCAAATCTCGGCTCCTGGTCCGTTAACGGACGATTCTTCAGGTATCAGTCCTGACAGATCCGATTGAGCCAACAACGAGGCAAGGCGGTGCTTTTGGCCTCATGAACCCAGACATCTGTCAAGCCGTGGCGCCCCCTCCACTCACATTCCAGTTCTGTTCTGGCCACCGCCATTGAGTCGGTGGGCAGATGACCGCTGGCCAGCTCTGCAAAGGCCTGACCGGCTGACAGAGCCGCCTCAAGACCATGAGCCCGGAGGACCAGGCTGTGGAGCACGCTGCTTCTTGCTTCGGTCCTATTCCATGACCTGGAGTGGCTCACAGCTCCAGGCCGAAACTCCCACAGTGGATCTAGCATCGGAAGCGTCATGGTCCAAGCCTCGCCTGCCATTGCAAAGGGCCCCCTCGCTTACCGCTGCTGAGATTTCAGGCAGCTGTGGTGGCGTGTCTCCAGTGTGTTGCATGTGAGAATTTTACTGTCTCTCCTCTAAGCACTTCCAGTACCTCATGTGGAAAAATAAAGGTACATTGAACACAAACCCAAATTAAATACCTGTTGTTGCTGTTGTTAGTTGTGAAGTCGTGTCCAACTTCATTCCTCCAGGACAACATTCCTCCAGGCAAAATTAAATACTAGATACTAGAAATACTGGAAACTCAGTGCCCAAATACTAGAAATCTAAATTAAAAATAAAAAGCCACACATTTAGAAGCTGCCGAACAAGGGCATTTGGGCTTGGGATCTGGTGTCAAGCCCCTCTTTTCCCCAAGGTTTGGACTGGTTCCAAAGAGATTTTCTGCAGCAGGAAAAAAGCTTTCTCCACTCCTTTGTTTCCATCACAGAAAAGCAGGTCTGTGGGTGGGTGGGAGGTGAGGGAAAGCTGTGCCGCTCTTTCAAAATCTTAGAGGGGCTTTAGTGAACGCTAACAGGTGTTGAATGCGTCTTATTCTTACCAGCACTGGCTGTCCCATGCACTGCCTGGAAAGTACTGTCAGCAGACTGCTAATTTGTCAATCCACCTGTGCTTTTGCTGTTCCAAGTGTGTTTTGTTCGCTCAGTCTAAATTATGCGTCTTTTCCACATGTCTGAGTGAAGCAGAATGAACGGGAAGGGGCTGTTTGCCGAGCACAGCAAGCGCCAGATGCAACAGGCCAAAGTCAGGACAGGAGTCTGATGTTACCTTTTCTCTGCCCAGAAGTGGCGGCCGCTCCTTCACCAGAGGTAACAGAGCACGCCTCTAGCTTGGGCTTCTTTCTTCTTCCCTGGATGGCCCATCTCACAAAAACTGGCAGAATTGCCTTAAAGTGGCTCTTGAGTGAGCTCCCCGAGTGCCCTCCACATCCACGCATGTGTTCCAGTTACAGCCTGTGGGTGGATCAGAGCTGACCCCTCCAGCACACACGTGTTCGGGGAACACCTTGAGCCAGTCCACTGCTCTGCCAGCTTTCCTTCCCAGCCCTGTGAGGTCCCTTCAGTACCTGGGGACACGGGCAATTCGGGTGCGGGGGGCCCTGTCCCATGGTTTACGTCCCCTCCTCAGATGCAGCGACTTGTGCACAACAGCCTTTCTCTCTCATGAAAGAAGCGCGAAGCCTGCCACCTCCATTTTGCCTGGTAAGGCACTCTGCATATTCTCAGGTACACATTTGCTGAGGCTTACTCCACATCTGTTCCTCAGTAAGAGAAGGCACTGCAACCAAGGCAGGATGGGGTCTGTTAAATGAGCCTTTAAAGACAGAGGTTGAACTATAGTGAGGGTGCAGAAGGAGCCAAAGGCAGGCCAGACGGCACACAGCAGGTGGCCTTTCTGCTAGCATTACATGTGAACTGTGAGTGAGTGAAAATATTAAGTTCCATCTGCTTTTGATTGATTTGTCCATTAAGTTAGGGATTAAAATAACTTTTTCTCCTTGATGTCTCTCTACACCCCTCTCCACCCCTTTACTGTGTTTCTCGGTTGGGCTGTTACTGTTGAACAACACAAATCCAGGGGCTCTGGAGCAGCCGCATTCCACATGAAGCAACGGGGCACAGTCTGGGGAGCTCCTGGGTCTGGATCTGCTTACAGATTTACAGGCCTGGGCACCACCTGCCAAGTACCAGCTACACCGGCTGTGCCCTGCCCTGGAAAGCTCGGTTTCCCAGCCTGGCCTGGGGCGATGCACTCCAGTGGGGCAGAGGAGGGGACGTGTCCGAGCTGGCTTGCTCCTGGAGCTCTCTCCAGGCAAATGAGGAGAGGGCTGCACCACCTGGTCCTCAGGCAGAATCCACACCAGTCTCTCCTGCAACTGCTCCTGCTGCCAATTTCAGCTCCAGTCAAAGGCCTAGAGCTTTGGACCAGAGCGCCTGCTCTGCCCGCCGAGGGTCCCAGGTCTCATTCCGGGCATCTCAGCGGTGGGGACCAGACTGAGCATGATGAGACTTGGTGGCAGGGGGCTTCTGATGCCCCCTGGCCTGCTAACTCCCACAAAGCCCCCATAAAGAATTGTTGGAGGGCTTTCAGGGCACGTGGGGAGAGATGGAGGGAAGGAGCAGGTGGGGTCACCCCCATCCAGGCTTCTGAGCAGGCAGAAAAGAACGGTGGGGACCCCCGTGTGCCAGGAAGCCCCCACAAAGGGCTTCCCCACCCCCTGGGTCTCCGTCTGATCCATACGCTCTGCCGCCAGTCCAAGCCTGTCCTGCCTGTGCTGGACAGCAACGGCCGCATTCACACACCTTGTCCTGGGCCAGGAGGCCGCTAGCAGCGACTCCATGTTCCCGCAACAGGCACACGTGCCCTGCCAAGCCGCGCGGCAGCTGCCAGGTGCAACGGGGGGTGGGGAGGGTGCCCACGGGGCTGCCTGCATGTGCATGCAGGGATGGCAGGTGGCAGCCGCCGAGCCCAGACTGAGTGCCTGCTGGCCAAGGAGGCTCATCAGGACCCCGCCTGAAGTCGGGCTGAGCGGAGGCTCACCACTCGCTGCTCGTTTCAGAAATCCGCCTGCGTCCCAGCCAGCTGGCCTCGCAGCCCGTCCCCCCAGGCCCCTGCATTTGAAAGAGGGACAGGATCCCTTAGAAGGACCACATTCCTTGTGGGACAACCTGATTCTCCCTCGTGCCAAAGAAATTGCTCCGAAGAACGAGCAGCTGTTTTGCTGGTGGTGGTGGGCGATCCAGTCGTGAGGAACACAGGGAGGCGAGTACCTGCCAGGGCACTGAGACGGCCCTGTCTGGGGGCAGGAAAGCCAGGTCCTGCCTTGCCTGCCTAGATCGGTAGGTTTTGCTGGTGGCCACAGCACCTGTTCTCACCCCTGCTGTGGAGTAACCTATCCCTGCATTTCCAGAAGATAAAGCTGGGATGATCGATAGGTGTTCAAGCAACAATTTGGTCCGAGTGGTTTTCTGCTCAGGACGGAGTCACTGAGTCCGCTCTTTCCAATGACTTTACTCTGCATGCAACCAGGGAAGCCGGAACCCAGGACCTCCAAGGCAGCTTTCTCTGAAATCTGCTTTCACAGGGGCAGGGCCAGCTGGAAAGCCAGAGCTGAGATGGTGGATGAGAGGGTGACACGGCTGGACTGGGGGGACCTGGAAACACGCCGGGGCAAGGCAAGTCTGCAGGAAAAGGGGCAGCCTCCTGTTGAACCAGGACAGAACGGCCAGTGCTTAATATCAAGACCATGTCCGAGAATCTCTTGAACGGACTCAGAGGAAGAGCAAATAGGAGCTGGAACCCTTGATTCTGGATGGATCATCCCTGAGGACGAGAATGAAAGTGCCTCTGAGCAGCCAAGGTAGAAAGAGCAGATTTTGGCCAAGGCTGTACAGAAGGGCTGATCACCAGCCAAGAGGGGAAAACACGCAGGCCAAAAACATTTGGAGAAGGACGCCATGTTTATATTAGGCTAGGCAAATAACTTCTCTCCACCTACATCAGACTTTCTTCCCACAATGACGGAAGGAAAATTAATTCACTTTCAGAACATGGTAGGGAGTATATTGCTCACAGTTTATGAGGTAGCCGTTCTTTTCTTTTCAAATGCCAACATGTTCACAGCTCTCCAGGGTCATTCCCCGTTCTGTCCCTCTGTCCAAAGCATGCCATTGCCACTGCTTCAAGTGATGCTAGAAAATAAAATAAAGTAAAAAGGGGGAGGGGGTGCCCATGAACAGTCAACGTCACTACGCAACCTGGACATTGTTCCCAATCTGTGGGAGCGGTGCCCCCACCCCGCCCTCGAATGCTGAGACGTCTGGCTGGGCTGGATGCTCTGGCCTGCCTAGATGATGGCGAGTACCAAGGTTCTCAGCCAAGGCGGGAGAGGCGGAACACCTGGCCTGAAGGGGGAACTGGGGAGAGTCTGGAGCCACGGGAGCATGGCAGAGTGGAGAGGAGCTGCAGGATGCCGTCGCCTCTGCAGACACCTCCTCCTGTGGGGACCTGATGGCAGCAGGGCCCTCCATAAGCCCCAGAGAGATGGATGAAGTGGGCATTTCCCGTGAGGCAGGCAAGCTCCTCCACGGAACTCCATACCAGGTCACAGGGGCAATTTAGCAGCCGTCTGGACCGAGGCATCTTACTGCTCCCACGGCTGAAATGCTAAGGGTGACCTTGAGATGTAGGATGAGAGGCATTCGAGGGAGAATGCCGGAAGTGATGTGTGACTCCAGGAGCCTTCACCGTTCTCCATGGTGCAAATGACTGTCCTTGAGCAGCTAGTCATGCACCCAGCCACAGTGGAGCAATCTTGGGCTTAACTCCAAGAGGCACCCAGAAGCTGCCGAAGGGTGCAACTGCTGTTGAACAGTTTGATAGTGCCATGAAATGCAAAATATATTTAGGAGGGCGATTGCCAAGGAAGTCCAATGTGGTCACGCTTGGCTCCAGAAGAGGAAACATCCCAAAAATGCAGGGATATAAAGACCCCCTGCACTTGGGAACCCTGGAAGGCCAATGGGAGCTGGGGCAAACTGCTGAAGGAGGAGCGGAGGTGCTCAAGGAGGGAAGAGGAGAAGCTGAGGAATGGGCCAAGGGGATGCCACAGAGTGGAGAAGCCACCAGTGAAAGGGCCGAGGGAGGAGGACAGAGGAGGGGGGAATGTGCCGCAGCCGGTGTGCGCGGGGGGTCTCCTCAAGGGAGGGCACCAGGAAGAAGCGACGCAAGCAGCCAGCAGCATCCTGAAGAGACACTCTGCCATCAACTGCAGCTTCATCTAGCAATTATTTGTGTTTGGTTTGCTTAGTTACATTTATTAAGTGAATCATGTTACTCACCGAAATCCAAAAGTTAACTAAATATTTTTATTTGTATTTAGTAAGTCTGCCAATCTGCCCCTCCTCATCCCTTAAGATAGACCTCTGGGCACTCATACAAGTGATCTTATACAAGCTGCCTCTACCTTAGGCCTTTCTTCCTTCTGTTCATGGAACAATTTAATTAGTTTAATAACCATCCCTAAATTCTTCTCCAATACTAATAAATTAATCAGAAGTTATCTGGAATATTATCTGAGGTCCGTTCTCAGTTCAAACACGTCAGGACGGAAAAATCCTTTGAAGTGCTCTCAGTCATAGAGGTCTCTGACATTAGCAGACTCTGCCTTCAGATGTTCTCCCATCCTGATTTCATAACGCAGTGTGTTGGACGCCACAGAACTCGCTCACAGGGGGCACCTCTGCAGCTGCTCCGCTGCCACCCTCCGGCGATCTCGGCAAGGCGGCCGACGTCACGGGAGGAAAGGGCGACAAGATTCAGGGGTGATTCTGGGAAGGGGAGCCAGTGTGGTGTGCTGGCCAGTGCCGGATGTCCTGAGCCCCGCTCAGCCTTAGTCCCCACTTTATGGGGTGACTGGGCCAGGTCCTCCCTCCCAGCCCCAATCGGAGAGGCTGAAATCGAGTTTGTAAGCCACGTTGCATCCCTTCGAAAAGGAAAAAATGAAGGCTATAAATGCAATGTGGAGTTAGCAGTGGAGTAAGCAGCCTTTTTCTCCCTTGCTCAGCACCAGAACTTGGTGCCAGCTCAAGGCAGGGTCCTCGCTGGTCATCTTATCCAGTGCCCTGCAATCCATCTTGTCTCTGCCTGAGGAACTCCAGTGAAGGGGGGACTCCAGAGCCAAGCCAGGCCCAGAGGCTGAGGAGCAGTCGCGACCATCGAGGAGGCACCAGACTCAAGCACCAGCAGAGGGTCCTGAACCAAAGCACCTGGAAGGCTACACACTGCCCAGCCCTTCTTCAGAGATACAATCGGCCTCTGAGCATCCAGTTTTAGGGGAAGTATTAAGGCGCATCCCTTTGCTGGCCTTTAAAATAACTTTTTTTTGTTTTGTTGTGGTTTTAATATTTTTTAATGGCTTTGCTGTTATTACCTCTTTAAGCTCTTAGTCATATGATTTGCTGCAAAAATCAGAGCCTCGATGGTTTTCAGCAGGCAAGCAGTAGAGCAAGGGTGAAGAATTAATTAATTAAAGAAAATTAGAACAGAGTGCAGCCATTACATCTTGTGATCTGGATTTCAGTTGATGCATTCGGCAAGAATTGCATGTATGCCTTTAGCCACAACATCTCACAGCTGGCTTGTATGTTGCTTTTGTCTCCTAACCTCCCCCACCCCCGACAGGTCTTTTTCATGTGCTCCTGCCATTTGTACCACTGATTATTCTTACTGAAGCTTTAAAATTATCTTGTGAGAAACTTGTTGTATTAGTTTTGATTCCAGTTTCATCCTGCCAAGGTAATCTTGAATCGTGTTTCTGCCTTCAAAGTCGTGAGCTTCATGCAAATTCGATGAGCAGCCACACTTCTTTCTATTTAGACCACTGATGGAGATGTTAAGACACATGTGATCCCGAACAAAGCTCTGCACGGCTTGTCCAGGTTGAGGAGGAGGCATTGACGAGCAACGCCTGAATGCAGATTGTGCGGGGACAGATAAATGTACAGCACCATTTCCTAGCACAGATTGGACCAGCTTGCCAGCACAAGGATAGTGAGAGACCTTGCTGACCATCTGCTGAAATCAAGGCATGCTGTTATTACTGTTATTGTCCATTATTATTACATTGCATTTATATACCAACTTTCTTGCTCTTGCAAGGAATGCTTACGAGAGTCCTCACCTATCCATTTTATCCTCACAACAACAACTCTGTGAGGTAGGTTAGGCCAAGGGTCTTTGGCTGTCTCTGTCAGCCGAGTGGGGACTCGAACCCAGATCTCCAGAGTCACAGTCCAAGCCTCTTAACCTTTAGGCCACACTGGAAAACCAGAGCTCTACTGGGTTAGGTATGCTACCAGATCATCCAGCGTGACTTGTCCTGAGAAGCTCCTTGTATGAGAAGCAGGGCAACTAACTGCTGGAGGAAAAATGGCAGGGACCTCGCCAGAGTTAGGAAAACACTTAGCTGGGGTGGTTCTTGTGCAAGACGCATCAACCTGTAAAGGCATTATATGACCCGCGTTGTCCCAGAAGGCTCTTTTGCTATCCAACATGCGTACGCCTGCCTGCTTTTAAATAAAAGGGTTTCCTTAGCCTCACGGAGTCAGGTTCCCCTCCAGGTATTTAGGCATAGCCATAGGGAGCTTTCAGGGACTGCAGGTGGCGCAGTGGTTTAAACCGCTGTGCTGCTGGGCTGGTTGATCGAAAGGTCGCCGGTTTGAATCTGCACAATGGGGTGAGTTCCCGTTGCTCCGTCCCAGCTCCCGCCAGCCTTGCAGTTCAAAAATGCAAGTAGATGAAAAGGTGCCACTTCGGTGGGCAGGTAACAGCGTTCCGTGCACCTCGGTGTTTAGTCATGCCGGCCACATGACCACGGAGACCGTCTGCGGACAAACGCTGGCTCCCTCGGCCAGGAAACGGAGATGAGCACTGCCCCCTGGAGTCAGGCATGGCTGGACATAACGTCAACCTTTACCTTTACCTTTTTATAGGGAGCTTTCAGCCCGCTGTGTCTTTGGCTGGGAACTGAAGCAGCGCATCAGCAAGCAGCATCCTTAAAATACTCAATGGCTGTAGGATCCTTGCGTGTGTGTGTTATGTGGATGGGGGAATGATGTAGGTTTTGAGGATCGGAGTCTTTCTTATCCAAACTTAACAGTGAAGGTGTGAAACACGATTTTAAAATACTTCAACCAAGTACCAGAAGACAGCATAAACAAAAAATGAAGTTAACAAGGCTAACATAATTAGTATCATTGGTATAATTATTAAACACCTATTCCAGCAAGCCGAGATGCATTGCAGATGATACCCACATGTTACATGTGTCCGTGATTAGCACAGCAGGGGCAATCACTGCCTGAGACACACATTTACAAACTTTTTGGCACAATAGCTCTGAAAACCACTGAGGAAGAAAATTGAGCTGTGTTAATACCGGATAGTTTCTGGAGGATGAGCCAAACAGCTTCTCATTCTTGGGCTCACAAGAAAAAGGGATGCTTGAAAAACCCACACAAGCACAAATCAAATCAAATCAAAATGTCGATTTGCAGAATGATGGTCGTGTGTGCACCACAGTCCCCTCCTCTGCCTGCTCAGACAGGGCAGCACCCACGGGTGCCCTGACACCCAGGAGGACCTCCAGTGATGCCCACCGATCTCTCTGCTCCCTACTCTCTTCAAAAAACGCTTTAAAAAAACCTTGGAAATGTTAGAGCGATCTTTCTCTACCCCACCCGCACCAGTGTGTCTCCTTCCCAAGCTCAGTGCTTCTCTCCCTGTCCTCCTCCTTAGTTCCCACGACCAGCCAGGCCCCTCAGCAGCTCCCGTGGGACTAGCCACATCCACCCTGAGCGCCATTTTGCGGAGATGGCAAAATGGCCGGGGGGTCAGAGCTGGAGGTCAGACTAGATGGCCCAGGAGACCCCTTCTGACTCGCTTTGTTTCTATGTTTCTAAATGTACCCCAGGGTACAAAACAGTGTGGGGGGCCCTGGCAGAGCCCCATGCAGGCCACCACACGCACCTCACCGGAGGGGGCTTGGTGGCCTCCAGGGCAGCGGCCATCTGCAGTGTCAGGTAGAAAGCAAAGGCTCTGACCGACAGGGTGCTGCTGCCATGCAGGTTTCCTGCCATGCTGCAAATGCTCAACCCTTATTTGAACTTTGCGCTTGCACGGGGCAGGTGATCGGGCCTGGCCCCAGGTACCTTGCCAGCCCCAGAGAGACGGCAATGCTGCCGCTGCCTCGAGCCCACCTCTCTGCCCAGCCGGCCGGCCTGCTCCCCTGTCACTCGCTCACTGGCTCGGCCTGCCAGGCCACACCGGTTCCTGGATTGCGGGACTGGGTCTCAAAGCGCGCACGCCGCCTTCTTCTCTGGCCATCTTGGGAAGGGCATGAAGTTGTTCCTTCCTCCAGAACCCCCCTCTGCCATCCTTCTGAACGCTAAAACGACTGTCTCTTGTTTTATGAAAATTCAGTGTACTTTCTTCTTTTTACAGTTTAATTTTTAAGTTCTGTTTTTGTTTTCTTTGCTTGCGTCAAGGCATTTCATCATTGCAGCAAGTTTCTTTGGTGATTTCGTTAAAAGCCAGGTGGACATTTGTTGCAAAGAAACTCATAAGTGCATCATCACAGAATTTGGAAGAAGGGCCCTGAAGAAGACGATCACATGCACACTTCCCCCGTCGCCCTGGTTCTGAGCACACAGCTATGCCTGCTGCTTTCAGATGTGAGCACATGAATATGTGGAAAAGGACACCGAATGCCTCTTTTCGCAAGAATCCCCCTGCCCACACAGATGCACATACCATCCAGGGCAGAGCAAATGCTGTAATATATGAAATCAGTGAAAGGACATTAACTGGGATATGAATGCATTCTTGCCTTGGCTCAGGGAGAAACGCGAGGGGCCAACCTCGGATGGCAGGGATCAGGGTGACCCTGCCATGTTCCTTCCTCTTTCAGTTCCTCTGAAAGGACCCAGAAAAACACACACACAGAGCATACTTTTAAAGAGGTGGCGGGAGGGGCGTTATAAGCAAGATGCCGCAAGGAGCGCTCACCCCTCACACAGCAATCCGACAGCAATTTGTGCCCGCGCAACAGTCTCTAAAGTCTAATGACGGGGATCTGGCAATTCTGTAGCCGAGAGAAAGCAGCCGGCACTCACCTTCAGCTTTCAAAAGAGGCTTTCTGAAATGCTAATGCAGCATCTTGCTGGGGCTGAAATGCCCCGGCAGTCGCATTGCAAAGCCAATCCATTCCTGCCACAGTCACCTGAAGTTGCAAATGCGTGCCTAATAAATAGGACTGGAGTGAGATGCCAGAAATTTGGCAGGGAGGCGCGATGGCCATGAAGTGTCCCGTGTTCCCTTCTGGGAACAATGAGAAAAGGCATTTAGCTGGAAGATTTGTCTAGGCAATGCCATCTTTCTACTTTGCTCACAATTTACAAGAGAGAGAAAGATTTTTCAAGAGCTAAGCTGCAAAGAACAAAGCCTTCTCCATCTATTGGAGGTGAGGGCATTGCCGCGAGACGGGGACTCAAACATAGCAAAATGGAGAACAGGGCTATTACGCCTCTTGAGCTGATGGTGACAGGGCATCCTGCAAGCACCATCTGCATACTGATATTTCGGTGCATGAACTGTTGAAAGAGGAAAGGGGAGCCTGCTTCAATATTTGGAAGGCAGGATGGGAAATGGCTCCTTTTACCGGCTAGCAAAGCATCCCGGGGGGGAGGGGTCACTCTCCTTTGTATGTGGTCACCTTGCCCGGATCCTCACATCACTCTGGCGGACAATATCAACACCTGTCAAGGGCTCATTATGGCCGGCTTGTGTTCAACCTCCCTGCCATCGTTTCTCCCGTTCCTTCAGTGCTTCCAATTCTGAAGTGTGCCCCCAGCTGCAGAGAAAGTATCGGTGGCGGAGTCGCACAACCAGGCACCAACAGACCTCGGCCTGCTCTCCATCACACAAGCAGCTGCATTTCACAAGAAGTCATGCAAACTTGAAAGCGGTTGCACAATTAGTTGTGCACATTTGCACAACGGTACTTGTGCAAATGAAACTTTTGTTGGGTTCTCCTTTCACACACAGGTAAAAACCTAATTTCTGCTAGCACAGCATTGTTTGGGTGATAGATTTTTTCCCTACTTGCCTTCTTATAAACATAATAAGGTGGGGGGGGGAATAAACCTCCGAATTAACAAAAGCTGCAGGGCCATTTCCTGGATGGAAATTGACTTTCAGCTGTCCAGCAAACCACAGCGCCAGAAACTGTGGTTCGATCACAAGAAGCAAACAAGCAGAATAATCCTCCTTTTCTGTGTTTGGTTTGGTTTTAGGATATTATGGGATTAAACTATTTGTGTGTTAGTAAGTTTCAGCCAAAGGTTAATCACATGGAAGCATAAAGTTTAGTTGGGTTTAGAGCTCAGCATACTTTGCTTAAGAAATCGGGAGGTAAACACAGAACAAAAACGGTTAGAGGAAGAAAGGAAAACATTTTCATTTGGGGAAACAGAGATTTAGCTTGCAAAAATGAAAAAGCAACCTCCATCTTTATTAGTTGAAGATGTGAATAAGACCAATTTTAAAAGCCATGTGCCTAAGGCAGAAAAGCAGAGCCAAGGAAAGAGAAGAAATGCCAGTGTCCCAGAGGAAGAAAGAGCTGCTGACACTGGAAAATTGGGCTAAGACCAGCAGGACCAGTACAGACTCATTTCAGTCAGGTTATGAGTTTATCCCTGAAGTTTAATTATCCCATTGTTAATATTATTTTATGAGTGTCTCTGTACATGTGTCTATTCTATTTAAACCACTTTTTAAAAACTTTTTAAATCAGTTATGCCTAATCCTCGTTATTTGACATTTTAAACCTTATTTGACATTTTAAACCTTATTTAATCTTCGTTGCTATTCTGTGGCCTCTTCTGTTTGGGCACTCATGCCATGGCCATTAGCTGATGCCTACACTACTTCAAGTGTGCCCCTGAGACCTTAAGAGTTTTGGGGCTGATTTGGTTGGCGTGTATGGAGAAAGTGTGTATTTAATTAGTATTTATTATATCCTAATCCTCCCCAACGGTCAGTGATCTCTAAGGGCATTGCAGAGATGTCCAGCTGAGGACACCATTGAAGGCCGGAAAAGGAGGAGGAGGGGCAGAGGCCACACGGGTTCCCTCCCTCCCTCGGGACAGAACAATGCCGCTCCCACAGACCAAGCAATCGGGGCAGGACTGATGGGGCCTTACCTGCCCGGTCTCCTCTCACCTCACCTGGATTATCCGACTCTCCTCCAGCTTGCATTATCCCCGCCTGGGTTGTCACCTCACCAGCCTGTAGCCCATCCTGAACCTCAGAAACACAACACTGCAAGACCTTCTCTCTTTTAGCCAGCAAATAATACAATACCATGAGCAGTAACAAAAACCCAAGACAAAGCCCCCACACATTTCACATCAGCTTGTCAAATAGCTCAGATGTTATGCTCTGTTGAAGAGACTGGACACCAAACTATATTAATTGCTGTGCTGGTGCTGCAGAACGTGGCCTTGACATAACCATAAGGGTGCAGGTACCATATTGTTGGCCCCCATTGGCCGAAGACGTTGAGCCATGAAGGGATTCGCCATTAGGGACTGGTAACATGAAGATACTATGCAGTGAGTGTGGAGTCACCAAGTCCCAACCATTGTGGGCCGGCTGCAGGATCTTTCCTAAGGTTGTTGTTGTTCAGTCGCAAATTCGTGCCCAACTCTTTGTGGCCCCATGGACAACATTCCTCCAGGTTCTCCTGTCCTCCACCATTCCCCGGAGTCCACCCAACCCCACACCCACCTCCCCAGTGACTCCATCCAGCCACCTCCTCCTCTGCCGTCCCCTTCTCCTTTTGCCTTCCATCGTTCCCAGCATCAGGGCCTTCTCCAGCAAGTCCTTCCTTCTCAATAGGTGGCCAAAGTATTTGAGCTTCAGCTTCAGTACCTGACCTTCTACAGAGCAGTCAGGGTTGATCTCCTTTAGGAATGACTGGTTTGATCTCTTTGCAGTCCAAGGAACTCTCAGGAGTCTCTCCAGCATTTCCTAAGGTAGGTGGTCACACTGGCAGGTGAACGATGCGGACGGCACCTCATGTTTGAAACGGCATCAGTTCAGTTGAGCGGAGGGAGCAGAACGCCGAGGGCTTTGCTCTGTGTGGATTTCCTCGTATCTCCCCCTTGCTCCACTGCTGTTGGAGCCACACAATAGAATCATAGTGCTCAATAATTACTGTCCTTGAATCAATGAAGCTTAATTACTGCAAATTTGTTAAGTGCTTTGATATTCTCACTTCGAATGTGGTTTTGAAGCCCAAGAAACGGACACGCCAGGTCATGCTCACGCCTTTCCTCTCTTCCAGGATGGTTTCTGCCCCTCTCAGGGCCTCCCCAGCCAGCAGCCCGTCTCTTGAACAAATCCCCCCTGTGTAAGCAGCCTATTCGCATTGAATTCAGGCTGCTGCATTATGAACACGCAATAGAATGATAACACTGTAATTATTGCCCTCTTTATTTTACGGCGCTTGTACAAATGCCAGATGCTTTTCTTTTATATCACTTCAAAGACATTCCCCTTCCTTTAAGGTGTTTATACATATTCAAGGGCTTTGAGTCAGGAAAGCACTTTAAAAACACATGCTGAATGCCAAGCATATGCTGAAATCCTCTCCCAACCTGAGTCCAAAACCCAGGGACAGACACATATAATAGAAGTATGAAGAGCAACAGGAAAGGGAAGCAGAATGAAGTCAGGTGGGCCATGAAGCTCTGCTCTGGCAGGCTGTAAATCCAACATAGCACCTGTTAAATACTATTATGGTGCTGCTTCCATAAAAAATATTCATTATTGGGAAAACACAAGAAAGAGGCATGACAGTGGGAGGGCATGAAAGGGAAATGCAGAAACAGGAAACACATTTCAGAATCTCTCATTATTGTTATTTTGAACTTTTGGAGAGGGGATGCTGGTATGTATCTATCGGGTAAAATGTGTTAAGCTAGAGTGGGTTCTTTGGGGCATCATTTCAGCCTGATAATTCAGTGCGTGCGCCTGACCAGCACTCCCCTTTCTGCCCTGCATTTTCCCTTTAATGGGCGCCATTCCCCTCCCACAACAGACACGCAAGGAGCGATGGAGAGATTATTAGCTATGCCAGACGCATCCTAGAGCTGATGGTGGGGGCGCTCATCCATCCAGTCCCACCTCCTCCCCTGGGCAAGCAACCCGAGCGGGAGCACAACCAGCTGGCGACCGCCTGGCTTCTGCACCATCACCCCGGGCAACTGGCTGCACGGTCGGCTTCTCTTTGCTCAAGAGGTGTCTTCTCAAGTTCAAGCAAGGAGAGCCTTCCTGTGACGTAAGCTCCTTAGACCTCTGGGGAAGCAAAGAACAAGCCGTCGCCCTCTCCTCTCCTGTTCTCCAGGCCAATCATACCTGCTTCCTTCAGCCCGCCTTCACAGCACTTGGTCCTCCACACGGCTGCTCTCTTCATCCTCCTCCTACCAAGTTCCCTTTGAATTTTGTGCTTGTCTCCATGCTGGCATTTATTCCTTTATTTGTTTTAATTGGAGCAAAGCTCAGCCATCTTTCAAGACTGCTGTCTTCCCAAGATGGTTCCTAACACGGAGACGATGGTCTTATGTCACCCACGAATTTCATACGGCCTGTCCTTCTCCCCTGTGTCTACGTCATTGAGAAACATTTGTGAGGAGCCCGCTGGAAACCGGTTTCGGAGCAGCCCCTGAGGAGCAGAGCTGGTGTACCACTTTCCAGGCAGCTGGGAATTTGCAGGGAATTTCCAGGCAGCTGGGAATTTGCCAGGAAGTGTTACCATCTGGAGGGCAATCCTGCCAAGATGAATGGAGGCCTCAGCCTCAGAGCACACCCCCTTATTTTTCTGCCTTGGACTTTCGCTATCAAGATGGCCTTTCTCAGGAAGTGTGGCCTTTTCACAAGCTGCCCGAAGTGCCTCAACTTCAGTTCCATCGTTGTGGCTTCCAGGGCAAGCTCTGCCTTGATTTGATGGAGGAGTCGCTTGCTGACCTTTCTGTCCATCCAGGGTATTTGCGGCATTATCCTGCAGCATCGTGTTTGGAGTCCATCGGCTCTCCTCTCTCGATGTCCAGCTGCAGCCCTGCTTTCGCACTTGCATCAGCAACTAAAAGGTGGCGCAGCCGGGCAGGGTCCCTCCTCCTCCGGGTGCTTTGCGCTGACCATCGGCAGGGCCGTTCAGTCCAGGCTGAGCCGCCTGGCTGAGCTGTTGGGGGGGGGGGGCACCGAGGCTCCTTGGGGACCCCGAGGGTGGGCAGGGAAGCACTGCCTGCGGAGCAACCGTGTCCGGGCAGTTGTGCGGAGTCGCTCTCATAGCCTTGCTGGGAAAGCTGGGGTGCCGCACCCCTCGGTCTGGCAGCCCGGCAGAAGCCACACGACTTGGCAGCCCCGCAGAGCTGGCCCCGAGGGGTGCCACCTGCCAAGAGCATTCTTTGGTCAGGGCTCGGCTATTCTGCAGCCAGCCCTGCACGGACAGCTCACAGCCCAGAACCCCAAGGGAGAGGCGTCCAGTGCCTTCTAATTTGGAAAACTAAATTTAATTTTGCCTCTGCCTTGTGACTTCAAGGTTTATGTGCCCTTCCTTTGCCCACATCCGGCGAAGCGACCCTTGCTGGCCTCTACGCTGTGAGCGGCAGCATGAGGATGGGACGCAACTGGGGTGGAATCGCCCCCTCCACACACCTTGGGGGGCTGGGCTGCTCGCCCGTCCCTCCCTGCCCCACGCCGCCCTCCCCCAGGCAAGCATCTGCCACAGGAACGGCCACAGCCTGAATCCGCGGGGAAAGTCGTGACACGGAGAGGCGAACTCCGACTTCCGTGAGAGGCAGGCCAAGCCTTCAAGGTCTGTTTCACTCTGCTGTGAACTGATGCTCACACGCATTTAGTCTGTATTGGGATAGCGTTTTAATGCTGCTAGCACACACACGAGCACGTGCGCCATGCTTCCAGGTCCATAAATCACCTCAAATGGGCCAACACGCTCAGCTTCAGGTCTGGCCCCCACCCTTTCCTCCTCAGCTGCCTGTTCATCGGACGCACATGGGGACTGTGGACCAGGGCTTTGGGGTATGCAGAGAGCAGCCTTTCCCAGGCAGATGCCCCGCCTTGCCACCCCAATCATCCCACTGGCCGGTAACAGGGCAAGTTGCGATCCGCCACATCTGGGGGGTGGGGAAAGAATGCTTTAAAAGCGGGCTTCCTTACTGAAAGGACTTATTTTGGGAAGTTTTCTGTGCAAACACGAAGGCTCTTCACAATGGCAGACCAGCCAGATTCTACTCTGGGAAAAGTTCTGAGGAACTCAATTCTCCTATCTGGATGGCATGGACTTTCTGGAATGCGATCCCTAAGCCAGAAGATCCACGGGTGTCCCAGTGGTAGAAACACTACGCTGCAGAATCGACAATAACATCCCTTTCACAGCACCCCGAAGGTGCTGGCCCTGCCCCAAGCCCCAGTTTGCTTGTTAAAATCACTTTTTATTGTAAAACCTCAACAAAACAAAGCACAGCAAAACAAAAAAGGCAGTGCCAGAGTGGCATCTTGCCCAGGCGTTCCACAGCCTGTCAGCTCTCTCTCCGTCCCCCAGCTGAGCTCACGTGAAATGGGGATGGTCCCAGGGAGGACAGAATCCAGCCGAACAGGACCAACCAGAAGCACCTGCTTGGAAAAGGCTCAAGATCCCCTGGCCCCCCGTGCAGGATGGTCAGGTCCGGGGGACGTGGGCAGACCCTGCCTTCCCAGTATTGCGTGGCTGCAGTTGTGGGCTTCTGCACATGAGGAATGCTCATGTTCCCACAAGCCCTCCCTCTCGGAGGCTTGTGGGGCATTCCTATGTCTTTGTCGCCCTCCAGGGCCAATACCATGTTTTCCAACCGTTTTGCACCTTCTTTTAGAGCGAGGAAAGTCAGCCCCCAAATGTCAAAATGCAACCAACCTGGACAAAAGACTTGTGAACAGTTGCCGATCTTCGACAGCGCAGCTCCACCGCAGCTTCGCCTTGTGTGTGGTTAGTGGAATATATGGAAAGGCGGAGCAGCCAGGGAGGGGGCCAAGAAAGGATGCCTTTTCCTCTCTCAGTGGAAACAGAAGAAAACGTGCCAGTAAGGCAGCAGGTTAAACCCCTCATGCAAAGAAGCCTGAAGCGGCTCCATCAGGGCATAAAGGAAGCTACAGCCTGGGAAGCCGGCCCATCCTGGGTCACAAGAGGATTGAGCCAGGCAGAAAACCTCACAGTGGCCCCAGAGCTGCAGCCGGTGCCAAGTGATCTGCACTGTTTCTCTTGCCCCCTTTGCCGGGGATCCGGGGTCCTCGGTGGTGCTGGTCTGTGTCCCTTGGCATGCGGGATGTGCCAGGAAACCCCCCCTCCTGCTCCCACCCTGCCCCGCTCTCTTGCTGGTCATTCAGCAAACAAGCTGAAATACAACTAGCAACAAGGAGAGCAATATGGAAATATGTTGTTGTTGTTGTTGTTGTTGTTGTATGCTCGGACCAGAAACTAATGGCAGGGAAAATGTTTCACATATCAATTAGCAACTTTGATTTCAGGGCTAATCAGTGCATAGCGAAGTAAAGTAGTAAATGCATGAAACTACAAGAGAGAGACAATTTTAGCTTGCTAGTGGCATTCTAATGAGTAAATAGAATTTCCTATCCATTATTTCTCCATGTTCTATATTCTGCATGAATAATTTCAATGGCTATTTATTTATGCCATTACAGAGATCTGAAAATCCAAGAAAGCACAGCAAGCATATTGTGAGAATTTCAGATTTCTGCAAACATGTGTCCTGTAATTAACAAAAATTAATGATTCCTTTAATTCTTGCCAAGGGCCAAGGGGAAAATATCCAGTGTAATTCATCCGCTTCTCCACCAAAAGTCCAATTTGAAGCTGGCAGTGAGGAACACTAAAAGAGAGACAAACAGTTAAGCCAACCCATTTGCCCTGTGCTTTGTTTTAAGAAAAAGGGAATGCTGGCCAGCCTGTCCTGAGCAATGTGCCACAGGGCTTTGAGACTGCATTTACTGGGCACAAGCCGCCCGGGTGCAGGAGCAACACGGCCTCTCGCCCCAGAGGCCAGCTGTGCCGTGCCGAGGTGGGTCTGTGCTGGTTTCCTGAGCGGCGTCCTGCAGACCCCTCCAGCTCCCTGGTGTCCGTGCGGGGCTCCCTGCTTAGAAGACCAGGTGGGGAGGACTGCCAGCTTCCTCCCTGGCAGACTTGCCACCAAGCATTCGGTTTGTTTTGATAAAAATTTAGCCGAGCTCACAAACATCTGCACAGGTGTACAGAAAGAACTGGGGCAGCGTGGCACTGACCAGTTCATACATCCCTTGCAGGAGGATCTTTCTGCTGCCAGTTCCTCCCAGCCAGCCGGCCTGCTTTGAGCACCACCAGTGCCTCCCAGTGGCTCACTTCCATCCATCCAGTCTGCACGTGTGCCTGCCTGGCAATACTGCCAGGACACCCCCAGCGACACCTGGGCTTTCTTCCAGGTGCTGCTGACGCTCGCCCGTCGGAGGGCATGTGCAGGTCTTACCGGCTGACCCTTTGCTGAAAGGATCCCTCCTGAGGATGCAGCCCACAGAGTTTTAGAAGGCGAAGGATCAGGGGAGGAGTTCCCAGTCTGGGCTCAGCACTCCCTACATGACCAGAGGACTGGTAGAGCTGCTTTTTCCTGCAGCTGCAGAGTGTCGATAATGATCTGCACTGCAAAGAGACTGCCTGGTGTTTCGGAGCCCGAGGGCAAGAAGGGAAGAGCCCAGCTGTGGACGCATGGAGATGCCTTCCTCCACAAGGTTTGCACCTCTGGAGCCCTGCTAATTAGTTTGCACCTGCTCTCCCATCAGGAATGTGCCAGTTGAGGAGGAGAAACAGAAGGAGAAGGAGAAGGAGAAGGAGAAGGAGAAGGAGAAGGAGAAGGAGAAGGAGAAGGAGAAGACTTCCTGTCTTGCAATGGGTCTGGACGAGTGCGAATATTGGTGCAGTTTGGTTTTGATGACTTTTATCAAAATGAGTTCTTTACAAAGTTTGAGATTTTTTTAAAAAAAGAATTGAACAGGCCTCAGGTATTTTGTCCAGAAAGTCCCTGCACAATCAGCCATTCTTGCCTCCTCTTTTTCCTGACATGCCTCACCTTGGAGATGCTCTTTGATCAGCAGGCACCTCGTGGGCCTTGCCGGGCCCTGCCCTTGACTTTGGCCCCTTCCCCATCAGCATTTGGGCCCCTGGAGGTTCTCCAAGGGAAGAGTGGCCCTCGGGATGCCAACAGATAAGGGCCTGTTCCACAAGGCTCCAGAAAAACATCCAACCATCTGCAAGGCGGGCTTCCCACACAGAAACTACCAAGGAGAGCAGGAAGGGTGGCAGACGGAAGAATACACGCCCAAAAGGCAGCCGTCCATCCGCGAGCGTGCTCTGTGGAGAGCAGACAGATGTGCTGCAGCTGCGTCCCGCAGGCGGCCCTCGTGCGACGGCCCGCCTGCCCTGCCTGCCTGCCTGCGGTTCCAGATCGTCATAGCTCAGCTCCAGTCTATTTTCCTGTGACTTCGTTTAGGGGTCCATTTAGCAAGAACATTTTAAATCAATTTCCTTAATTGGTTGGTGCCATCTGTTTCTTTGTATTGCTGCGTTAAATTGCATTTTTGAGTGCTTTGTTTTTATGTTTTAATTGGGATTGTTTTTCTCTGCATTTCAGTCTTCCTACCGCCTTGAGTGCCATTTTCAGCAGAAACACAGGACAGAAATCTAATAATACATTAAATAAAGAAATCCTGGTGAAAATGCCCTGCTTTGCACACCACTGTAGCGGCCCCCGATTCCATTGGCACAAAAAGGTGGAAGGGAAAAGATTGTCATGAAGGAAATGGAGTCTTATTGATTTATGGGAAATATTTATAGATCAGCCCCTACCCAGTGGGGGCCCAAAGCAGTACATAAAGTGCAGATTAAAAACAGCAATAAAATGTAATAAACTCATAGTGTTGTCGCATGAAAACAAAATAAAGATGCCTAGCTATTTATCACAATAAAATCAGCAAATGACATTCAAAGCCATTAAAACTAAGTGGGACAATCCAGTCTTCCTGGTTTCTCTAATGCATAATAAGAAGAGAGCCACTCTGACCTCATTAAGGCATTCTTTCTGCTGCAGAAGAGGTCCTGTTCCAGGCACTCAACTTTTGAGGTAGCAGAAATAGGGATGGGAAATGTGTTGGGTTTACCCCTCCTGGAACTCAACAAGGACTATAAACAATTTCAGTTTGAAACCCACAGATTCCCAATTATGTGGTGTGTTTCCCACAAAAAGGGTGATTCAGCAGGATGCCTGCGTTTGAAAAGCGTACAAGGAAAATTGCACACATTTCTAAACAGCGTGCAAGCATGGTTCAGTCCATTACTAGATGCATACTGAAATGCCTTCTTTGCACAACATGACCGACAAACCTATGGATTTCTTTGCAGGGAAAAATGGAACCAGCATTGGGAAACAGCAGAACGAGATCACGCTTGATGGATTCACTTGTCCCTAGATAGGACATCTAATAGGGTCTCTGATGCAGGCTACCAATTATGAGCAGGTTTTTGTGGGAGGAGGCAATCTTCCCGATATCATTCGTCTGGTTACTTTATCATGCAGGTTTCTGCCTTATAGACGGCACCCTTGTGCTCCAAAGCACACTGAAAGGGAAGGCTTCTGACTCAGGTCTGGGGATACATGTTCTGCAAAGCACTCACCAGACCACAGTGCAGCCATCATGTTTCTCAGCAGCTTCCAAGGGCAGCTCTGTACAAAGTGCATCGCAGTCCATGGAGACCTGCTAAGGAATTACCCAGTTCACACCTTTTTGTCCTGAACTGACTGAGGTTTTTTGCTTTTTCAGCTTCAGCGTAGAGCGCCAGATGATGAAACCGAACTTGTGCAATGCTCCAGCAGAATGATCTTTAAAATAATATTAAGAAGTAGATAGAGATGATGCAATTTTGCAGTTGTGTCTCTAGGCTTGAGGAAATGCCTAGCCATGTGAGCCATTACTTAAAACAAAATAATTCTATGCCGGCTTTCCTTGAGAGTTTAAGGCAGTTAATATGTCCACATTTAATAAAACCAGTGTAAGTAAACAAGGATGAAAAACCCACAATGAAACAAAACACAGAGACAGCGCAAGAAAGCCGTCTACAAGCAGCAGGGGTGCGGTGAAACAAGGAACCAGATTAAACCGTAGCAAAAAAGAGAATCCCCTGCATGGATCTTTAATGAATACCAGTGGCAGGGACATCGACACTGCATGCAGAAGAGCACACAATATAGGCTGGCTCCTGACAGGGCAGGCAAGTTTTGCTGCATGGCAGGCGGCCAGAAAAGAGGCGGCAAAATTAACTTCTCTTGGGACAGAGTTCTAGGGCCTGTCTAAGAATACCAAGATGCCCACGTGGTTTTCCCTGCTGAACCAAACACGGGGTTGCAGGCTTGCAGATCATCTCCTTAATGAGGAGCAGGCGGGTTCACGTAGGGTAGGGTGGTTTTTCAGCCACACCTGAAAGCATGGATGGGAGTGAGTGTTGATACCAACTTTCCAGTCACGCGGCACATGGTACATGCCAAGTGCTGCCTGTGTGGAATTCATTGTGGCTGAGAGGCAGAAAGACTGGGCCTAGAGTTTCTTCCAAATGCACTCATTTTCATTTCCATTGCAATCAGTTTCTGTGACATCTGGAGGTTCCTCTCACTCAAGGGAATCCAAGGGAACCCAGTTGTCACTGGGTTGTACCCAATCCACCATCATAGCAAATTTTGATGTACAAAGACTAAAGTGGAGTTGAAATGCTTCTCTCCTGATCTGTCCAACACTTAAAAAAACCTCACTCCATGAATCAAAACTGATTCATGCTCCACACCCAGTCCCCGTTTCCAGTGCTTCCTGAAATAGGTTGTTTCACTCCATTTCATGGCAGTGTGAATTGTTATCCTGAATTTGGAGGTTCCCCTTTGAGAAAGGTTGAGCAAAGGCGATGGCTATTTTGATAAGAATAAAAAATGGAGGGATTTGGAGAAATTTTGGGCATTCTTGCCATCAAAGGAAAGGCAAGGGGAGGCCAAAAAGACTAGTGAAACTTCTCAGAAGGTGTTTGCAGATCTGGTTTGAAAAAGAGCAGACACCCCTCTTCCAGCTTCCAGTGAGAGTCTGGATGTCTACATTCATTCCTTCCCACCAACAGATGACATTTTTTGACATTTTTCTTGTTTTTATCCGGCAGGTTTTTCAGACCCTGTCTGCTGTGACAGCTGCTTTTGCCAACTTGATCGTATCTTTAGAGCAACACGTGCCTCCGAGGTTTCCTGTCTCCTTCCATCTCCTCTGCCTTGGCAGAGCTAACGGGCCTCCCTGCAGGTGTCCCCAGAGCCCCATCTCCCCCCATCTGAGCATGAAATGCCTCCCTTCCTGTCACACGCGCCTGTGTTCCCATGGTGTCTGCACACCCTCGGTGAGCCGTTTGCTTTGGCGAGCGACGTTCCAAGAGGAGCAGAAGCACGTATGGTGGGCAACAGGAGGTCGTTGGCAACCTCAGAGCTGACAGAGGCAAGCCAGCTCCTTTAGTTTCTAGCGCAGGGCCAGCGGAGGATGTTGAAAAATGGAACATGAGCTTCTCCCTTTAAGGAATATCTCCACTATGCAGTCAGCCATTAATCTAATGCCAAATGTTAAGCGGGAAGCTGCCTGCACCACAAAGATCCCTGGATGCGTCTCTGCATGCTCTGTGCTGGCATTGCAAAATATCTGGAAATTCAAAGCCATGGAAAAGAACTTTCTTCCTGGGTTTGTTTTCTTTTTTTGTGGCGGGGATGAAATTTGGGGGAGTGAAAAAGAGGCAGTGCATGACTCTTGTGACTCTTCACAGGCATAAAGCACTTTGTTGTTTTAGCCTAGTAACCCAGAATATTTTGGGCCGCTTTTCCTGACGGCCTTGGGCACCATTGCATTTAAAATCCTTTAAAAGTAAACCAGGAAATTATTGTTTGATTATGCCCGCATATAGTTTACTTTTAAATGTAATATACCAATCAACGCAAGTTATTTACAACATATATTATGTTACATTTTTACATCTGAACATCAGCTGGTGACCCACAGAAAATCCGCATCATCCTAGAAGCCAGAACAAGTGTGAAGAACTGGAAGCAGATGAAGGGTTCTGTTCCCCATCCCATTTCTAAGAAAGCTCAGGGAAATTTCTGCACCTTTTGCTGTCTGCAGGGTGAGGCTTAGCGAAACCTCATCTGAAGGAGAAGTGATTAAAATTGTATTCAGAGGGTACAAACTCAGCTTATTGAGCAATCATATTTTTGAATCTGCAAGCAATCTCAGTGAAGTGTGACTTTTTGGACACTTGGCAAATAATTTCCATTGGTGCAAATCTGGTGTTTGGCTTTTTCTGAAAGGCAGTCTGCTGTGTTAAGTTTCAATCCCATATACAGCCATACAGGAACCAGGCTGCTGAATTTTCTGCAGGTCAGAAAGAAGGACCTGATCAAGGAGGACAGCAGGAGAGGGCAAGTCCTGGCACAATCCCTTTAAGTCACTTCGCTCTGCAGGAACACCTCTGCGAAAGAAAAGGCTGCTGCTGAGCTCAGACCGCCTTGGAGAGAATTGTCTGCTTGAAGGTATCCAAGGTTTTCCAGCTACACCTTCTGGACTGGGTGCCACTCAGACACACTTCCTGGGAAATGGCTGAGATAGAATACTGGAATTGTCTCCAACTATTGTCCATGTTTGCCACAAGTTTTGCCCGGGGGCAATAACATCCTTCCATCTATCTCTGTCTCTAATCTGTGATTCTAGACATGTGAATTGGTAGGACCCACCTATTCTTTTTTATGAGTTGCCTCTGCCCTTCTCCACATGCTGCATGGATGGGAAGTATTTCCACTCTGCCTTCTGGAGCCAAGGTTGCTTGGGAAAAAAGAATAGCAATGCAATTCCAAGAAATTACAAGCATATTTAAAAAGCCATTAGGCATTCCAAAGGCCAACACCACACTCACAGAAAGCTAATTTAAATGTCTAATAAAAGCAGCAGTATTAAACCAGCAGTTCTAGAACTGCAGCAGCAATGAAAGTCATTAAAACTTCCAGCGTGGAATTTGAACGAGAAGCAAGTTGGGATGAGCAGGTTTCCAGGACCTGCCTGCAAGCCACCCTGGGATCACTGCAAGGTTATTCCACTTGATCTTCGCAACCATTCGGGGCTGGAGGCTCCGTGTGGCAAGGGCATACGGGGCTGCTGCTGGGCAACGTGGCTTTGGAGGAAACATCCAGCTGTGTGTGTGCTGGAGAGAAAAGGCACGGCCAGGGTTTGCAGTGGTGGGAGGAGCTTAGGAGCACCCCTAAGCCTCCTTCTGTGGGTCACTCATGGGGTAGATTCTCGGAGAAGCACAGGGGCGAGCTGCTGCCCCGGCTCTTGGGGAGGGTCCCTGCAAGTGCAGCCTTATTGTCCACATGGACCTCGGGTGCCCAGCCCAGGAGGCTGTAGTCTGGCAAGAGAGTTTTGGCCCCAACTGCTTTCTTCCTCCTTCAGCATCAAGCCTGATGACCTGATCCTGGCCTCAAGGGGGTCTGATGCAGTGAACACAAAGCCGCTCCCAGTTTTGATCTCCTGGCAGACGTGAGGAGATGTGCACCCCACGCTGGTTCTTTTCTGCCACTGGGGTCAGCGAGGCACCCCAGCCATCTGATTTGGGGGACCGCACTCTAAATCTTCTTGCAGGCGCCATATCTGAACACAGGTTTTGGTCCATTCCGCCTCTTCGAACTGCAGCTTATGGACCCTGCCTGGTGGAGATGCCTGCAGGGCAGCTGTGCTTCAGGAAGTGCTTCATGTTCCTCACCTTGGCAGCATGTGCAATTATGGTTGCGTGTCCACGATGAACCCAGAAAGGAGATAATTTGGAATAATTTGTCTTTGCTACTGGGAAAAATTGCTTGTAGAAAATGGGTGCTAGGCAACAACATGTATAAAAATTCATATATTGGGGAAATGTACACAAACGGCTTCTGAACTGCATGCTGGCAGGGTCTGTCCGAGAATAAGATCAGGGAATCATGCCTTTACTTCCCTTCCATTAATTTAGCTGTGGCCAAGGGTGCTCTTGTTCTCTCTTTTTGCTGCTGCCCACGATCCACGCCAGCCATCCTCCTGGACATCCAGCTGCAAAGGTCTCGCCCAACTGGTGACTCGCCCGACACGTGCAAAGCCAGTGGCCTGACAGGGCCTTGGTGAATGGCTGGTCTCGTTTTCTGCCTGGAGCTGTTCAGTTCTTCCTGAAGGATCCATTGTGGGTGCTTTCATGTTCACAAGTAGGTATTATCCAGCAGAGCGTCTAGCCTGCAAGTGGTGCGTGAGCCCAGACAGCATCTGCCAGGCCAAGAGCAGCATCTCAGACAGAGTTGAGACCTTGAACAGATCGATGCAGGGCCAGGAAATGGGGCAGCCAAGCGCCCATGCACTGCTGTGAGATCTACCCGCATGTATACAAAGAGAGATGCTGTTACAGCACAAGGGAGAAACAAAAGCGATTGCAATCATCCGCAGCCGCAGGAATGCTGGAATGGGCCAGGCCCGGCAGGACATCAGATGGCTCTCCCAAAATGTGCAGCCTTCCTGATCTTTGGAACAAACAGAGCTGGGAATCTTGGGAGAAGGTCTTTCCTGCATTTCCGGCTTCCAGCTGGGACACAGATGTACGAGAACAAGCCTCCCCATGGCATTTAAGCATTGCCCAAATTATGAGAGTGGGGAGGTGGAGGGATGGAAAGAGAAAAAGCACAGAGGAAGTGATGAGTCTGTAAAGAAGTTTAGTGTCACTAATAATGGGCTGGATCCAGTGTAAGTTAGTAACGACTTAGCAATTCCTGGGAGTAAGTCCTACCAAGCGCCATGGGACTTGTTTCTGAAAACCTGGGATTGCACCATAAGTGAAGTTCTGTTTATTTCAATGGGGATGAAGTAGCTAATTTACCCTGAATTCAATCCTAGGTCTAAACGGTCATAATACTGCTCTGCCCCCCTCCCCACTCCAGGAGTATCTGCAGGGACACAAAGCCTGTAGACATAGGCAGTGATTAAAAGTGCAATGAATTCCATGGATGGGAATAGTGCCTTTCCTCGTTTAATTATTCTGACCATTCTTTCAAAAGCAAAACCTTCAAGAAAAGAATAATAGTTAGAGAAAGTGTCCCAAAAGAGGAGTCCCAAATTCTGACCAGTTAGACTTTTAAAGAGTTGTGAAGGGAACATGAAAGAAACCGAGAAGAGTCAGTCCAACGAAGATTGCTGCTTTTCGGCACGAATATAGCTCCCCTCTTTGTTTTGTCTGCGTTAGAGCGGTGATATTTTTAAGATGCTGCTGTTGGTATTCCATCGGCTATGGCTGCTGCTTTTAATGATCATGTGTCAACTGAGTACAGGGAAGCAGTAACACTTAATACCACATGAAAGGAAATTGGAAGGGAAACAAGCCACTGTCTTGTACTGTGCGCAGTTTTTCCCCAAAGCCGACACAGCAAAGACAAGTTTCCCCCTCAAATGGCGCATCTCCAAGGACAGGCGCTGGACCCATCAGGCTCCGTCCCCGCGGACTCTGCTGCGTGCTACTTCTCCCAGCTCTTGCCAGGGCTTCTGTGCTGAAATTTAGATGCCAGGACGCACTTCCTGCCAGTCGGGACCCCGAGGGTGTGGAATGGGCTTCCCCGGGAAGCGGTCGAGGCCCCATTGGGGAGGGTGTTCAAGGACAGGCTGGACATGCACACGGCGGGCATGTCGTGAGCGGAGCCGGCTGGAGCCGGGGGTCAGCCTGGGTGGCCCGGGAGGCCCTCCTGACTCGCTCTGTTTCTGTGTTTCTATGAAACTCCCCGGGGGAGGGGGGTGCAGCCGTGGGGAGGCGCCTTGGCTCTCAGGTCCCGCCTGGGGCTCAGTCCCTCAGTCCTCAGCCTGGGTGGACCTAGGTCTGCTTCGGCATCAGGGACCTTCCTGAGCATCTGCGTTCTCCTGCTCTCCCACAAATGGGGCGCCAAGGCGGGCAGAGGGTGTGTGAATAGGTGAGATTTTACTGCCACCAGAGAGTGTGGATGGGCCAAACTGCCCTCCTGCTCCTCCGGCTCACCATGCGGCAGCCGAGGACTTTGTCCATTGAAACGGAGGTCTCTTTGTTGTGCATCCAGCACTGGACCTCCAGCAGAACCGGCCTTGTGGACTCTGCTGTTCAAGTGCAGTACAATTTACTCCACATATTTGGGTTTGCTTTTTTGCCTTTCATCAGAGAATATAATACAGACATCAATCACTTCCTTCGTTAAATTTGCTTTTCTGCCCTTGAGCCTGTTGATCCTCCCTTCTTGGAGGCCTGGCTTCATTTCAAAATGAATCTATGCAGCCTTGGCAGTTTAGGAGCAGAAGGACTGAGCAGACCTGGAGGGGGGTCTGAAGGCAGCACACGGATGTTCGGGAGCAGCGTGGGTGCCCTGGCCCTGTCCCAGCCAGGTTTTCTTCAGAAGTCTTTCAGGGGTCCATTCCTGCCAATTCAGAATGGATACTTCCGGCTCCCCCTGCACCACAGAGAGAGAGAGAGAGAGAGAGAGAGAGAGAGAGAGAGAGAGAGAGAGAGAGAGAGAGAGAGACACTCTCTCTCTCTCTCTCTCTCTCTCTCTCTCTCTCTCTCACACACACACGCGCGCGCGCGCGCGCGCGCGTGTGTCCCACCATTTCTGCCAAGGCAAACTGGCTACAGCACGCTCTTTCGACTCCCCTTCTCAGTGAAATCTAAGATGTCACATCCTTGCAAATTTTAGGTTTCGTTGGACCAGCAAGACACCGCAGCTTCTCAGGTCCTGCCACGCATTCGGAAAGGACGTCCTCTCGAAAGGGAAAGCCTAAGAGCCACATTGCAGGGCAAGCGTGAGGGCCAGGACCGAATGTCCGTGCATTTGTTCCCATCTTGTCACTGGGGCAGTTTTCCCACCCTGTTGGGAGTACGGCCTGGTGGAGGACCAGCACAGGGAGAGGCAATCCCCACGGAGCAGCCACCAGCCACCCGACGGGAAGAGATCGCCACCTGGCCCTGGGATGACCAGTGCCGGACAGCGGCTCTCGGCGGGATGCGCTCCCCACTGCTCCCTGCCTAGCCAGACCCCGGGCGCCCCAGGCCGGAGGGACGCGTCTCACAAAGGGCTCCAGAGGAACCGCTTCCAGCGGCACGCATTCCTTGCAAGGCCAGTCACGGATCAGCCCCCATCCCGCCCCCAGCTTGCATCTGGACCACAAGGGTCGGGTGCCGCTGCGGCGGGAGAGGCCACCCTTGTCATCTTGTTCCAGAGAGATTCCCGGAAGCCAAGGAATGTTCCATATGAATGAGTGGCTACAAAAGAAACTTTTAATTAAGAATTAAGGCCATAAATCAATTGGAGTTTTTTACCCCAGCTGAAAGGACAAAACTGTTTGCTGCTTGCCTTGGAAAGAGCCACAGAGTCATAGGCAGAGAAACAAATGTGACGAGGGAATGATCGATGTCGCTATTCTATTCTCTGGTGGCAGGCAAAACCATGAGCCACGGACGGCGCCCCCCTCCAGAGTCCCAAGCAGCATCCGCGCCCTGGCTGCCCCTGCCAAAGGGAAACAGCAGTCGTTGGAAGGAGGCGAGCGGGGAGGCTGAGGATGTGGCCCACCCGGACAATAGTTCAGCCCTCAGTGATATGCAGTCTGACTCTGGGGTGAGACTCCCAGTGAAACCATTGCTCTCAGAGGACTGGCCTCCAGTGTGGGAGAGCCCACGAGCTCCCTGGGTCGCTGGTTCCACGGCCCTAAACTCTCCCTGACTTCTGGATTCTGTGGTCCATTTTCTTTGCTTTCTGTGGCTTCTTGGTCTTGTGTGAATCACCTGTTCTTGCCAAGAGGTGATTGTTCATATCATGAACAAACTTGTTTAGAGCAACTCCTCCCTCGGCTTTGGGTGGTCCCACTTCGCTTCTTAACTGACAGCCCCTCACCCACCCAGGAATGAGTGGCAACCAGCTCTGCCATTCCAAGCATCCAGCAACACCAGCAGAACTCCGACGAATCTTCCCACTTCCCAGGCACAACTGCATTCGTGAGAGTGGTCCTCCCAGAGTCTCCAACCAATGCCACTTGCGCTGGCAGAATGGCACGGCTGGATCCTGCCCACTGCTGTTGGGTGGAATGGCTTGTTCCGACCCATCCGTAGACTCCCATCACGATCCCAGTGGCTGTGGGGGGGGGGGTCCGTGGAGCGCCTCTTCCCTCACAGCTTCCCGCAAGCTATCCTTGGTGCTGAACTCCATCACCAAGCCCGCGTTGCCACCATGGCGCACCATGAGTCGCCCCTGTAAAGCCCCAAAGAAGAAAGCTGCAAAAGAGGAAGAGTCCCGCCAGCCTAGGAGCTGCCAGCCGCTCTTGACAAAGGCTGAGACCGCCGCTGCATTCACAGGACGTGACAGGAGACAAGAGGGCATCACACGCATGTTCAGTCTGAGCTGTGCAGCGGAACTTTCACCCATCCCGTCAACCAGCACCTCCATTTGAGGGGTGCCTGGGGAGAAGAGGCCAGCTCCTCCACGGATGCCCAGAGCAGGAAGCGAGCTGTGTGGATCAGCCTCTTTCCTGCAGGTGGTCTCTCTAGCTAGAAGAGACACAGGGAAATGGTGGGCACTCAGCCAGAGTCAGCATGGGTTCCATATGCTGTGTTCATGCAGCCCACAAAACATCCTTCCGTGTCGCTCAATTAAGCAGGTATGAGGTATCAAAGGAGCGGGTGCTGCACAGAAGAGCAATGCTTGCGATAAAGTGCTCGTCAACTCCTGCTATTGCATCTTGTCGCAGAGATCAAAAGGAAAGAGGTGCGTTTGCACTTTTTTACTTTCTGGAGCACCCAAAGGGTTGGACAAGGCAGGGGAAGGTGGTGAACACTGAACTGAGGGCTGCCAAATCCTAATGTGAAAATGGAATACCACTATCACACCCTACCACTAAGCAGGGGGTGCCTTGTGCAAATTAGAAGAACAGGCTTCTTAAAATGTGTCGATTGCATGTAGACTCTGGAAAATAACATCAGCTTTACAACTTATTTATTGTTCCAGTAACCATTACTAAGAAACTGGTACAACATTGCCCATCATTAACCATCAATTGCCTTCCATCTTTCATGGGAATTGAGCTTGTTAAGACTTTGCTCAAAATGAACAGACAGCTCTTCCCTCAGCTGGGCTTCACGTTATTTTGCAGTAGTTCCGAGAATGACGGATATTTTGAAGTGGCTGTTTTCTTGTTCCAGATCTGTGTTTAACATCAGCCTGCCAGATCACAATATAAAGTTGCCCTGTGGCTGACAACAGCACAAGTCAGCCTGACCTCCTTTCGACATAATCTGCAACCGACTTCAGGTCAGTACAAACCATGTGCTACTCTGAGCTCTAACTAAACATGCAAACAGTGACATGCTGCGAAGATCAAACACAACATGGGGGCAAGTGCACACCCCATTTGACTTTCAGATAATGACATGCACTCTTGCTGGAGATGTGCAGGCCAGCACTAAGAAAAAGAGATAGAGAAGCCACAGACTGCTACGAGACAGCCAGCTGGAACTCTGCAGCGTGTTAAATTTATTCAGATACTGCTTGACAGTTTTTGGCCCCCAAAGCTGCAATTAAAATGCAGATAGAACAATAATGATGAAAGCACAACAATCAAAGTTCAGCAAGCCACAGCACACAAGCCTTTAAGTAAAGGAATAAAATCAAATAATTGAGAAGCAACATGAATTCTAAAATGAAATGCAAAAAACTGATGCAGCATCAAAACAAACTCCAAATTGAGAGCAAATAAATCTGGAGGAAAAATAACTAAGTGCTTTTAAAGGTATAGAGACCAGAACTAGACACGGTATTTCAAACGTGGTTGTGCCAGAGATGTATAAAACAGTGCTGTGATCTCAGCTTCTGTTTTTATTTCTTTCCTAACTATGCCTAATGTGAAATCGGCCTTTTTTTCACAAGAGTTGCACACTGGATCAATATTTCCATCAAGCTGAGCACCACAACTCCAGGGTCTCTCTCTTGATTAGTCATTGCTAGCTCAGATCCCATCAGCTTATTGAATTTAGGACTTTTCCTCCCAACATGCGTCCCTTTACTCTTGCTTACTTGGAACCAAATTTGCCATGTCGATGCCTGTTCTCCCAGCTTGGAGAGATCCCTTCGGAGCTCCTCACCATCCCTCTGGGTTTTAACAGGCCTAAAAAGTTCGGTGCCATCAGCAAACCTGGCCTTTGCACTGCTTGCTTCTAATTCCAGATCATCAGTATATCGATTCCAGATCATCAGTATATCGATGGAAAAGCCTTGGTCCCAGTTAGCTCACTGTGGGCACCCAGTCTGCATTCTTCCTTTGGGAGAATCGCCTTCTATTCCCACTCCGTGCTTTGTGCACATTCACCAGCTGAAGTGGGAGGATGCCGGCCATGCCCATCTGGCACCAGCTGCCTATTAGCTACCAAGCCAAGTACCAGGGCTTGCTGTGGGCATATGACATCCTGAACTGTCTGGGCTCCAAGCTCGGAGGATTACAGGCATCCCGTATGGGGCAGAGGACAGGAGAAGGAAGTCACCTCTGGGCTCCTCCCCAACTGCAGGGCAGCCAGTTTCGGCCTCCCAGCCGTGCTGCTTTGGACCAGGAGGCAAGGATGCTGCCAGCGACAAGCGGTGGGAGAGCACTCCGAGTGCGGAGCCGCAGCTTCAGGGTGACAGCTGTTTCCTGGTACTCGAGCTGGGACCCCACGAACTCTGATGTCCTTGCAGCACGGCCTGGGCCACAGGGCAGCTGGTATTTACTTTTCTGGGAAAATAGCAATCATGGTCAGCAGTATATACTTCTATGAACTAATTAATTAACCAATCCATTAAATATCCCAACGTACTGCATGATCTAGCTGCCCATAAATATCACATGATGCCACAATCTTGCAGCCTAAACAAATTTAAAAGGTCACGATTAAAAATACTGTGATTCATCAAGTACTTGGGATTAGGTCCCATAGAACTCAAAGGAGTTTCCTTCTTAGTAGGTTCCCTTGAGTCTAGCACTTAGACAGTAAATGTCAATGTTTCCACATGACTTTTTTGGTGGAAAAACAGGAATTACCGCTGTGAATTACAGCATTTTGATGCACACATCGCATGCCCATTGCAAACTAGCTTGCAATTGCCTCTTTTTTGTGGCTTATGTTCCTATTAAAAGAAAGTATTAAAATGAGAGCAGGTCCCACTATGACTGGACTGACTTTTCTTGGGAGACATTTTGCTGACACCATTTCTGAGGCCTTCCTCTTTTTTCTCATTCCAGAGGGAAAAGAGGATCCCTTTCCCATTTTTCCCCTGAACTGTCTCCACATTTTTCCCTGGCAGCTGCCCTCCTCCTGCCCACACCCCGGAAGGGTGCGAAGTGCGGGCACTGGAGCGGATACCAAGTGGCGGCCAGACAGGCGGTTCGCATTTGCTGACTCAGATCGCCTGCTTGTGGCCGAGCTGCACACGCGCTGGCTGAGCCCACCCCACGCAGCCTGGGCACTGGCCTTTCCTGGCTCCCCAGCCGCGGGCAGCAGATGGCAGATTCCCTGGAGATGGCCCGGTATCAGCGCCCACCCTCGTGAAGACTGCAGCTGGAAACAATCGCATCGCTGAACTGGATGGGAGGAGCTGCCGCTGGCCTGGAATCATCACAGGAATTGTGAGTGATGTTGTCAGAGATGATGAAAAGGAGAGGAAGTGGAAAGGCAGTACCATGGTGAGAGAGAGACTCTGACCAAGACGGGAGAGCAGCTGGCGTTGCATTCGTCGTGGACACATGACCAGATGTCACGATTTTTGAGCTCTGGGAAGCTGTGTAGCCTGCAGTGCTAATGTGCAGCTCAGAGGAAGAGCATTCTTGTTGTGGCTTCCACATGTGCCCCAGCGCCCCCACCACCCCCTGCCCGCACTTTATTCACAAATCAAGTTTGCAGAAGTCCCGAATGCCTGCAAAGCAGCATTTCTCACTGCGTTTCCTTGCACTTCAGGAACTGCACCGCTGAAGCTGTCTTGCCCTGCAGTGCGGGTCACAGAGGGGAATGCCAGGCCCATGCCTCACACTCCAAGACCTGAAGCAGAAAGCCTGCGCTGTGACCTGGAGTCCTGGGCTGAGCCGGGGTCGGACCCAACGGCCCTCTTGGCTCCTTCTTGTCCCCAGAACTCATCCTCATTCTGACAGGGTAGCCAGCACCATCAAGGATTAAGCCCACCCTGCCTCGGTAGACAGAGGCACCCCTACTTAAAGCATGGAATGGGGTTCCTCTTTGCACTGTGGCAAGCTTTCCAGGAACCCCAGACTGAAAAGGAACCAACCCTAAACCACCTTGACGAACCCATGGTAGATTCAGACAACACGCTAACCCACCGTGGATTGTGAGCTTTTGCAGCTTGTTGCATTACATGTGTTCTGTCTATGTGTGCTTTTGTTTAATATGGGAAAACTGAGTGAGGAGGCTGGCAGGCATGAGGCCAAGAAAGGAAGACTGGAAGAGTCCCAGAGTATACCGTGGTCTCAGGAGTAAGGACCAAGGAGGAGGAAAGTGGACGAGATTCGGCCTTCAGGGAAAACCACTGGAAAAATGAGGTGCTGGCAAGAACCGGAGGCTGCAGAAATTACAGGGGGCTTATCATAAGCAGCGTTGCGAGTGAGAAGGGGGGACACACCTGGGAAGCATATGGGCAGGAGAGGCCCTGGAAGCCAGCGGAGCCCCTCTGTTCAAGGTCACGTGCCCCTTCAAAATAACCCGCTGGATCTTTGGCAAGGGCTTGCGGTCTCTCTTCCCTTGCAAGGCAGAGAAGCAGGGAATGTGCTTTCCATGTGCAGTCCCTTCAGACACAAAAGCCATTTGCAGCAGCTCAGCCCAGCCTGTGCTGGTCCTTTGATAGTCGCCTTCATAGTTCATAACCGGGGGGCCATTTCCTTTGCCAGCCCCTGCCCTGCCACATCACAAGTCATCCTCTAAGTCAGTGGGAAGCCAGTGTTAAGTCCATAATTCAAGTCTGTTTTCCCCATCTGCTTAAATAAATCAGAGCAAATGAGCGCTGCCAATACGGAGCTTTAGGGGTTGCAGGGCAGTGTTTGCAGAGCATGCCAGTCACAATTCCTCTCCTTCCGGGCGATCCCTTTTGAAATTGCAGAAAGTTTGCCTCCAAGGAGCTGAGGCGGAATGGCAAGTTGAGGAAAATTTAAAACTGGATGTGGCTTTTGGCTGCCAGTTGCTGGAAGCAAGGAGGTTTGCCACAAAATGAACCACTGCAAAGCTTGGAGCTTTGCCTCAGTCCTTACCCTCCGGATTAAGAGCTGACTAAACGAGCGTGCTGATGAAGGAATGCCATCCTCTCGGAAAGGAGGCTTCTGGTGGAAGCCCGTCTCAGAAATCAGCAACTGATCCAAGCTTACAGGATGGGCTGTCAGCCATGGAAAAGGGGCAGTCCTAGTCACACCAACAGACTTCAGCCCAGGACCCATTCCTGCAGTGGAACAAGCCAGGACGGCAGGCGATGAGCCCTTTCCCACGGGCGCCTCATTCATGGTATCTGGCAGTCCTTTGGCCACACATTTGTACCTGGCAGGGTCCAGGAGCTGGGGGAGGAGCCGGGAAGACGTAGCGGGCAGGTCTGCCCCGGCACCAAGCCAACGGACCCCGTTGATGCAGCAGGGTGGGTGGGCTGCTGAGGGGCAACCCATGTTGATCCTGGCAGAGGACTGCCACACCCTGGGCTCCCAGCCGCTCCTTCCCTCTCAGTCCGCCAGGGGCTTTGTAGCTCAAGCCGCTCTCCCTTGTGCGGCTTGCAGCCACTGCGACTCCCGGGCTCCTCCTCACTCCCTTCCCATGGCATTTCCTCTGAGATCACTTTTTGTGGCTCCCCTTTGCACAGCCCCCCAGACGTGTCCAAGTTGTGCACTGGAGGGCCTGCTGGTGGCCTGACACTCCCCTTTAAAATATGTGCTCCAGATGTGTGCAAATTGTCTTCTCCTGGCATGGGAATGACCACAAAGTAGCACCAGGTCCCTCCTGTGCCGCTGCTGACTTCCAAGGGTCCCAGAAGAGGTTCCTCAGATGCAGAGCTCAGCACTCATATGGGAGAGGACCGTCAATCAGCTTCCCGGGGCCCAAGCTAGGACAACTTCCAAGGTGGGCACCAGCGCTTCAGAGCGAGTCTGGAAGCAAAGCACCCATGCAGGAAACAAAATGGCTTTAGAACAGACAGAACGTGTCCTCGTTTCTTTGTCCATGGCCAGATTTCAATGATACTGCACAGATGAAAATAATGCTTCAGATCAGATACAGGCGCACACACTCACACACACCATTCCTGAACAGAAAATTGGTACAATTTCAAACTCATATACTCTATGAACTTCTGGTAGTATGCTGACAATTCAATATAACAATTTCTGTATTTTATACGTCAGTGCTTATCTAGTTTACAAATGCTGCATTTTTCTTAAGTCACTGTGCAATCCAGGCCTATTCACAGCGGCCACATAGATGCCCGGGGAGGTGTGAAAGCAAAGGTGGAATCTCTTGCACACCCTCCAGAAAAGCTTGTGCCATAAAAGATGCTTTCATCTTTAATGCACCGAGTGTGTTCTTGTTGTCGCTTCATCGTTGTGCACAAAGCACCACAGCATACAAGAAAACAAGCACCTTCCCAGATAATTTGCAACGGACAATTTGACAGGACAGAAGGATAAACTCTAACGTGCAATTATGGGGCTAAATCGTATGGGGCTGGGGACAATGTATTCGTGGAAGTGGCATGAATTTGTGGAGGGATTTGACTGACAAGGGAGTGGCATCACAAAGATATTCTGTGTGGGAATTCTGAGCATAAAGGGCAGGAATACTTGAGGAGACCTATTTATTGTGGAGGGTGGCGGAGCTGAAGAAGCAGAGGTCTTTACAGGGCTGCATCAGGATACAGAAGGGGTGAGATGGCAGCAACGCAATGGAGGGCTTGGAAGGGAAGGGCCCTTCCAAGGATCTTGGGGAAGCTCACATCTTCAGAAACAGGAAGCTGCCATCTACTCTTTTCTGTCCTTCAAAATGAGTCCTCTGGAAAGAATTAAGTAGCTTCCTGACATCTTGGTCTATGTGCCTGCATGGAGGAGTGCTCCCCCTCCAAGCTTCTCCTCCCCCTCCTATCCTACTTGCGGGAGCCAGGATGAGCTAGTATCTGAGGACTGCCAGCAAGCTCATGGAGCAAGGGCACCCTGCCCGAGGAGCATGACTCTGTCCTGCGGCAGAAGGGAACAGCTGGGGGTCTGTGGCCACGGCCCCCTTCACAGAAGCCTCAAGCGATGGCCACAATCTAATGGTGTGGCTGACTGTTTCCACTCCCTGCAATTGCCTTCTTCTTTCTCCTTTTTTTCCCCAAAGAAATGGGACAGTACTAATCAATCTTCACTTTTAAACCCATCCAGTGGATCTGATCCATTCAATGAGTCTGCCAGCCCATCATGGGTGCAAGAAAACAGGCAGTGGGCCCTAAAGCAAGACTGGCAAACCCCCTCAAACCAAAATATTGTCACTCTAGCCACACTGCTCCAACTTTATTGCCCCCCTCACCACAGCTACCTCCTTCAGTTCTTCTTGACAGCTTGTAGAAAATTGTTTTTCCAGGGGCTGTTGGCAAAATAGTTGCTGCTGCTACTGTTGTTATTTGCTTGCTTGCTTTCAGCTTTTCTATTCCGCCTCTCCTTGAAAAATGTCCGGAAGGCACCAATCAGATAACATTAACATTAAAACAGTTTATCTGAAATCACCACATTTAAAGAGCTTAAATGCATGTTCCGTATTTCAAAAGCAGTCGGGTGTTTTCTAATGGCGCTCAGGTGCATCTAGAAATGCGTAATGAAAACGTAGGTCTTGCCCACCTGATCCAAGCTGAGCAACAGCCTTCCATTGGGGTCCGAGAGCCGGAAACGTCTGGGCCACTTGCAGCGATTCATGAACACGCCAGCAGTAGGGGAATGGTTGGGGGAAAGGGCCGAATGTGTCTCTGGCTCTGGCTCGTGGTCACAGCTGTGTGGGTCTGCTGGGCATGATTTTTCTCCCCACATGGGTGAGCAAGAGAGAGAGCGACATGCTCCGCCCTCACGTGGCCTGTGCCTCATCTTGCTTCAGTTCCTGGCTCTGCACTGTTCCCCTGCTTCCTTGTTCCTGCCAGTACTTGGCCAGGTTTTCACTCCTTTTCTCACCTGCTCCAGGCTAGATCTCAGTCTGGCTCCCCAGCCCGGGACGTTATCCTGCTCCTTGTTCACGGGGGCAGCCCAGTTCCCTTTCCAGAAAGCCCGTGAGGGTCTGACTCTGCGCCCCATTGCACTTCCTTTGGTGGCAAGTTTGCTCTTAGGCCCTGGTGGCTCGGCAGCTCACTCAGCTCAGCAGGTGCGAGCCACGTGCCTTCGCGCACCCCATCCCGTCAAGGGGGATCAGGACACGGTGGTGCCGCTTGCTGGCTTGCTCAGTGGCCCTGGGGTTCTTCGGATTCCGGGCCCCTCACTTCCCAGACTTGCTCTTGAGTTCCCTGCGTGCAAGCACTGCTGGAGCGCCCGGAGCATGGCCCAGCCCTGCCGAATGCCTCATCTCTGCCCACAGTTCAGCCCCAAGGAGGGTGCTGTCATCTTTGTTGCTCCCCTTTCAATTTGCTCCAAGGTTCACTCCTTGCCCTGACAATCAAACCTCAGTGCAGCAGCCCAGCTGAGGTACCGACCGGGCAAGCATCGCCCTGTTGCAGTGACAGCCCTTTCATCCCGCTTAGTACATGGCATCTCCGTGTGCCAGGTGGCCTCTTTGCAAGGGAAGCCTTTGTGTTTGCTTCCTCAGGATGATGAGCCGGGCTCCGTCTTCCACGATTGCCTCCTGGCTGAGGCCATCTCTGTGGGCTTGTCTTGATACACTTTGAAGCAGCCGGCCTTGCAGATTGGCTTCTCTGATCAATAATTCCATCAGAGGCCTCAGCCTCATACAAACGAAGCAAACCCCCTGACCCCAAAGAAAGACGTTTGCTATGATCTGCAGTGAGACTCTGTGTGCTCACTCAATTGGGAAAAGCACAGACGATTCACTGTTTGCTTTTTTGCTCTGGCAGGAATACAGTCTGAAATTTACATGGGAGCTGAAATTAATTCTCATATTGGAAGTGAAAACAAAAGCTAAACTCTTCTTATTAAAAGTCAAATGAAAAGGGATGCGATGGAGAATCACGAACTGATACTAAGATCAAGAAAGGACTTCCAGAAAAGGTTATTCCCTTCCTCCTTTTCTTGCATTTAGGGCTTGTGTCATGCAAAGATTGGAGGAAGGGTGCAGCTCATCCCACATATTTGCTCACAGGATGCGGGAAATGATCTTGGCAGGTGTGTAGAAGTCCCATGCTAAGCCACAACAGAGATATGCCAATACATTTCCGTTTCCTTCCACTGGTGGGGTTCGGGGGTTTCCGTTCGGTGCCATTTTGTGAATGGAAACCACTCGGTCCTTCCCACTGAAGCCTTGGGTGGCCGGGTCTCCCTGGGACCTCCTCGGGCTTCCCCTTCCCTCCCACACTCGGAATATTTTCTCCTCCACTGCAGTAGCTGCTAGCAGGCCCCCTCTGTCAGGCGCTGCTTTAGCCAAAGGGTCCACAAGCAAGCGAGGGCAGAAGCTTTTCGCGTTTGGACCAAGCAGGCCAGCCAGATCTGCCAGGGCTGCACCGCAAGACCTGCTGTAGTCCATGTCAGACACACTCAGGGCCCTGTTAATCGCCACCTCCGCCTTTGCTTTGCCAAGTGCTGCGTTCTCTCGGGCCAGCAATGGGTGGAGGAGAGGGCAGCAGCGCACATGATGCTGCCCCGAAATCCCAAACATGTGCAGGGGAAGTCAGTGATTTGCACGAGAGGCTCATGCACCCAGTCATAGCTATGATGCGACAGTTTAAAATATTATGATGCTTGAAACACGAATGTAGGATTTCTCATCACGATGTGGAAGACTGTGGCCAGATGAAGCTGTCACCAGTTTCGCTGTATTCGGGGGGAGCAGTGTCACTTGCTATGTGGTGACCACAGCAGGCGATCCGCATCCCCGTCGGGTCAGAGGCTCCCGGATGACTCCCACCGTGCTGGAGACGATGCAGAGCTGGCTCTCCATCAGGGACGAAGGGCCTCCCCTGCTGGGGCAGAGTGCCTGAGACTGGTCTCCGGGCTTCTTGGCAGCCTCCCGAAGATCTTCCCCCGGCTGAGGCGTTCAGCGAAACCCCCTTCAAGAGCCCGGCACGGGGCTAAGACCTCTCTGCATCTGATGCAGGGAAGGAACTGAACTGGTCCCGCTGTGTCAAGACGGAGTTCCATACTCCTGCGGATGCTGGGCTAGCAGTTCCAGAGGCCCGATGCCCACTCTTCAGCAAAGTAGGCAAAGCGTGCATCTGGCCACCTTGACCTCACCCCCGGTGTTCTTCAGACCTTGCCTCAGCTCCTCAGCCGTGCTTCGTAGCCACAACACTTCTCCGCCCCGGTGGAAGCTCCCTCCCGTCTCCTGCAAAAACAAAGAGGAGTAAACAAAGCAAAGGCCAGGCAGCTGCCCCTTTCTCCCTCCCCCCACACACATCCATGCACGGCGCTTCCTATCATGGTTTGGAAAAGGTTGCGGAAGAAACGGCTATATTTAAACTCTCCGGCGCTGTTCCGAGACAGTCACCCACCACCCAAGGAGAGGGCAACCCAGGCATGACGGCCCGAGAAGGCGGCTTGTCCTCCCGCCCCGTCACGCCCCGTGCACAAGGGCATGGCCCCCGCCCGCTGCCCCCTTTGGTGGCCCCCCCCCCAGCCCCCCCCCCCCCCCCCCCGCAGGCCAGACTGTGAGAGCCAACCGGACTTTGGAGACGCCGCAGAGCTGCAGCTGCAGAGAGCCAGGCTCTCCCATGCCTGGGTGGCCGCCGTGCCTCGAAACGCAGCGAGCCGGCCCGGGGCGTTTTTGGCAGAAACGCTCGCGATGGTTTTGGGTGGCAGTTCACTTCCTTCGGCTCTCATTCCCCTCCGCACCACGGGGGGTGGCTCGCCGGAGCTGCTCAGCTGGCACGTTGCAGAGACGAGTCCCAGCTCGAGGACCGCCAGATGAAGCTGCCGCCCACGGCCCTTGGCCCCCAGACATCACCCGCTTGCTGCCTGCCCAGGACGGCGCCCCTCTGAGGGGCGGCTCACACCCGCCGGGCCGAGCGCAAGGCTGGAAGGCCCACGTCTTGCTCCGTGGGCTGTGGATGGTGCAGCCGCATCCCAGGCGGTGGAAACGTGGCAAGCACAGCTGGACGATCCCGGCACTTACGGCTCTGCCTGGGTTTTGCAGCCAAGGCCTCAGGAATGTGGGCGGGAAGGCGCTGCAGACACAGCCTTCCCCGCTCAGCTCCCTGAAGCAGCCGCATGCTGACTGGGGAATTCTGAGCGCAGCAGCCCAACCAGGCTGCGAAGCGCAGGGCACTTAATTTACGGAGCTGCTTTCCCAAACCAAGGTTCACCTCACCCTGTCCACCTGCTCACAGAGCCGTTCCCTTCCTGCCCGTGCCCAGTGACCACCGCCTGCCCCGAGGCATTCCGGATTAAGGAGCCGAACAGACAGCGAAGAGGGCTCGAAACGCAGCACCTCCCCGTTTTACAGCTGCTAAAAGCGGGGCCGTGCACAAGCCGGCTCCCAAAACACCCAGCCGTACCTGAGGGCCCCAGATTTCTCCAGCAGGTAAAGATGTTCTTCAGGAATAAGGGCCAGGTCGGGCGAGCCCGGCAGCACCGCTTCCTTCTTGCTTTTCCTGGGGAGCGTCGTGATGCAGTTTTGCACTGCCTCGATTGGCAGCAACTGCATCGATGGGGCAAGCAGCCGGGTCCCCCTCTTGCTTCCCCATAGCACCCCACTCAGACCTAGCATCCTACCAGGCTGTGGGGTGGGGGAATTCAGCCCCCACAGAGAAAAAGGAGAGGGGAATTGGGAGAGTTCTGCTGGTGGGCAGATGGGGGCAGGAGAGGGCTTTTCTGCGAAAGCATTTTTCTGATAAACTTTTGTCCTTCTTCCCAAAGCCTTCCAAAGGTTTGGGAAGTTCAGAGCAGGGTGAGGGTGGGAGAGGTCCCTGGCAGAGGTGCTGGCATCCCCCCCCCCCCGCCCCAGGAAGCCCTGCTGCGGGTGCCGGGGAGGCCGTGTTGTGTCCCGCTCCAGGGGAGAGGTGGACCTGACCGCCTGGTTTCCGGGACATTTTCTCCTCCTGCCTCACTCCCGGCGGAGGGGACTGCGTGTCCTGCACGAGTCTCTTTCCCTGCCACAGCGCTTTGGAGCACTGCCTAATCTGAGAACTGGCCCTGGGGGAGTGAGCACCCCCGGAAGTCTTTCTTGGCAGGGGGTGAGGAGTCGGAGGCCACAGGGATGCAAGTGAAAGGCTGACGGTCAGCCCAGGAACCAGGGCAACAGCCATGGGGATTCCTCTGAGTTTTCCCTCCTTTAAAACCCCTTTGGAAAGCCTTTCTTTTCCGCCTATCCCAATGAGAGTGGCCAGTAAAAATGTGGGAGAAGTTTTCGGCACAGCCCATAGAGAAACAGAATCCTCTCTCCATCCACTTTTCTCAGACGTTTCTGTGTGGAACGAATGAGCACGGCTTTCTTGCAGGTGAGTGATACCCAGGCAGGGCCCGCAACTGGACGGGGTCCTGGCTGAGGCCCCAGGTGTGCATTTGGAGCACAGGCCACCGTGCCGTGTCCAGGTGAGGACTTCTTTGCCAATGTGGCCGAGAACGTGCAGAAGGGAGTTCCAGAGCGCCTCCCAGCCTGCTCCTCCAGCTTCCGCATATCGCTCTGAACTCAGGAATGTGCTTTATCCTATAAAAATAGGATAGTGATCTAGCTAAATAGATCTTTGATTGGTCAGAAGAATTAGTCTGTTAGTAATAGAAATGAAGGAGAAGAATCACAACTGAAGCTAGAGCATAGCCGTCACATCGTAATGCTTTTGGAACGCAGAAAGCCAGTGTCACTGGGAAAACAACAGAAGCGATGCCATATCACTGAGGGCATGATTGCACGCACGTTCAGGCAGAAAAAGTCTTAGCGTTCCCAGCGTGACTGGCTGGGGGATGCTGGGTGCTGTGGGACATGGGGGCCTAGCATGCACATTGCTTTAACTCTCCTTCCCAGCTCCGATTTCAATAGAATGAGTGATCAGTACGTACATCAAGTAAATATGTTCCGATGAGCGGCACGGAAAAAGGGTTGTGGGGGGATGAATGTCCTCCCCCATGTGCTGCTACTCTTCTTGGACAAGAGAATCTTGCACAAGCTTAGATGAAGCAGAGGAGGAGACACTCGCTTCTCCTCAGGAGGTTCCTGCAACGGGGATTTCTGCAAGTGCTTGTGTATTTAGCAAAAGCAAAATCTACAAATCACAGCTGCCCTGATTCACTGAGGCTCAAAGGCTGCAACACTGCAACCCTAACAAGTTTATGTCTTCGCATACATTGCAAAGTCTCAGTAGAGAGAATTATAATTTTTTTAAAAAGCATTTCAAAACACACACACACACACACACACAGAGAGAGAGAGAGAGAGAGAGAGAGAGAGAGAGAGAGAGAGACCATTCCTCCAGGTGGAAAAGCATCTTGGCTCTCCTTTCACACATACGCAGAAAGACCCCCCACATGCGTATTAACAGTCTCCCTGCCCGACAGCCAGGTAAGATCCCTCTGAGAAAATTCCTCCAAATAACCTTGGGTAGTACAGAATTAGACACGGCAGCAATTCAGTGGCTTTCTCGCTCTTTTTAATGGAGGGGATGACGTCAGGCCAGTCTTAGGGTGACTGGATATTAATGGGATAGGGCACTTTGTGGGAGCATCGCCCAGAGGAGTCAGCTGATGTGGGACAAGGGCTAGGAGGAAGCGGAAGGAGGTAGCCAAGCCGAGGCAGCAGGTGTGGGTGCGCGAGGGAGGGAGGGAGGGAGGGAGGGAGGGAGGGTTTGCTAAACCATTGGAGGGCGTGACTCTCCGCTGGCAAAACCCTTTAGGCATGCCTCCTCCCCACTTATTTATTACCTTTCTATATTGCCAGCAGCTGAAGCACTCTTGTGTATTTAAAAGTAAATCAACTATTACAAACACATTTTATTCTTGCATTTGGAGACTCTGGAGTTCTTGCTCCAAGGGACACCAGGCCCACGCAGCGTTGCCCAAGAGCGCTCTGCCGCTTGGAAAGGGGAAGGAGTGGAAGCACGCCGAAGCCTTGACACTTGGATGGCGTCTTTGGCGCCACATTGCTGCCTTGGGTTCCACTTGTGGGCAAAAGTCACAAGAATGGAAATTTCTTGCAAATTGCCTGGCAATCGGTACCTTCAGTAACTTCACTTTCATTTGCTAGGATGGAAAAAGGATTTGGGAGTTAGATATTCCAGGAAGTCACATTCAATCCGAACAATTTGGCTCCTAACCACCAAGTTTGTTAGAACAGGCAGGGGCTATGGAGCGTGCGGGAAGTGAACTTTTCATATGTTCAGAGACAGTCTCATGCTAATGCATGCTCCAAGGCTGCGTCCTGACACGGGGAGTGCAGCAGGACACTCTGCAGGAGCAGGACGGGGGAAAGGTGGGTGGGCTGAGCAGCGAGCAGCCCCTTGCAGCGTACCTTTCAGCAGACATGAGGCTGCCAAGGGGTAGTGCCCCACACTGAGCCCCACAGGGAGCTCTGGCTGGCTGGGTGACCCACACGCGCACGCGTGCACACGTGCACCAGTTTTCCATGGGCCGGATGACCTCACGGGGGGGCACTCCCACTGGAGGCACCCATCCCCGCTAAGCGCCAACCTGCCCGCCCCCTTCCTCCCCTCCTTTGTGGGATGCAGAGCAGGTGCAGCAGCAGTGGGGAGAGGAGGTGATGCATGGGGGGATCCGGCAAAGACCCAGTGGGCAGTCCTCTCCCTGCTAGCGATGTGGCTTTGAGGAGCAGTCCTCTCCCTGCTGCATGATGTCCTCCGCACAGACTCCAAAGAGCTCCAGGGCCATTTCTGTGCTTCTGTCCACAAGCCAGAATACAGCAAGCCGTGGCTTCGGTGTCAGTGGCTGGGGAGGTTTGTCCCTTCCTTAGCTGGGCCAGCCTTGGCTTCTTCATCTCAAATCATTTTCTGACAGCGTGTGGCCTGCGGACCGTCATCCGGCTATGTGACAGCATCTGGCCAATGGGAAGCATGGCCTGCCAGTCTTCTTCCCATTTGTTTATCCTGCTCGCTCAGTTAATTACAGAAACAGTTTGTTTAGTAAACATGATTAGGAAAATGTTGCGTTTCGATGCTTATGAACAGTTGGACTGCTCTGATTAGCAAAAAAGAAAGAGTGTAGAGAGGAAAAGCTTCAGACTGCCATTTGGGGGGAAAAATGAGCACACATGACTTGCTTGTTGGGTTTTGATCATATTCAGGGAAACTATCCCCAGGGAAGGCCTCCAGAGCAATCCAGGTGGGCGATGCTCGGGGGCCGATGATGTCCTCTGCACAGAGGGGACCCGTAGGGGCACGTGCTTCATAAGGTACTGCCGGGCCATGGCGTTTGTGCGTGGCTTGTTGCCAATGCTGCAAAGCTTCACCTGCAAGCACATTGTGATGCCACACACAAACACCCAGGTAGTAAAGGGGCCCTTTTGCAAGACAGCAGCCCGACTGTGGAACTCCCCCCACCCCCCACCCCCCCGTCAGCAGATGGCCTGACCCATCGGAGATTGCTTCCTGGCTTGTCCCAGGATGCTGCCAAAATAGCCCAATGCCTGTGTTTACTTGCCATCGCTGGGAAGGCAGAGCACAACAAGGAAACGGTCAGACGTAGGCAAACCTGGAACACTTTTTTAACAAAATCCCTGAGAGGATCTTCAAGGGCTGCCAGTTCAAGGAGCAAGGTGGTCTGTGAGGTGGCAAATTTGTTGGTACGGTGCATGCCCAGGTCTCCGTTGCTTCCTGGAGGATCATTTTGTAATTCCAAAGAATCCTGCTGGGTACCCTGAACTGTATCTCCTCGCTTCATAATCGCCAGCCTCGTATCTTGTCCTGAATGAGGTCTCTGCCTAAGAGCCACTGCTTGGCAAGGGACCAGCCCCTGATGTTATTTGGAGCAAACGCACATTCGCAGGCATCAAACCTGGCTGGGATGTGGGTTGTTTTGCCCATCGCTGTCTCTGCATGAGATGCAAACTGGAGTGGGGGTAGAGCATGAGCTTGTGTTCAAATCCCCCCATTGTGATTGCGAGATGCCTTAGGTGCTTTTTTTCTTTTGAAGCAGAATGGAAAACCAAATATGCCCCTAATCAATGAATTAATTATTGCATCCCTATGGTTAATACAGACCTATATAAGTCCAGCAAATTCTGAAATGCACCCAGCCTGCTCCTTTCATTACGCGGTGTATAACCTGCATCTTATTTGGTTGCAGTGGCACCAGAACTGGAGTCAGCAGTCCCAGCAAATCAACCAAACTTCCAGAGCCGAACTCAGAGGGATGCTCTTTGCACGCCTCCACTTTGTCCTGCAAATACCAGGCTCAGGAAAGCCTGAGCTGGTCCAGAAGAGGTCGTTCTCCTTTTTCCTAGCTCTGCGTGCCACCCATCCTCTTGAGCTGTTGAGCATGGTAGGAACACTCCAGGAAGTGGTCTGGAAAAGCAGAAATTAAATGTTTTGGCTATAATGTAATGTAATTAATTTTAATTTAATTTGGAGGAGGCTGTGGTGAAAAGGCCCCGAACATTTCCATCACTGAGTGGTCCCACGTGCACAATAAGCGGCTTGTGCAGGAAGCCTTCAGAAGGAGCAGAGGGGGAAATAAAGGCTGGATTCAGAAGTGGGCTACGTGGGCTGTGTTTCGGAATAATTGAGTGCAGGACAAGGTCCAGGCATTGTAGGAGAAACAGTTATGTCGAGGTAAGAAGCCACGCACGCAGCGACGCTGCCAAAACGCAGAATTAGCAGGGCTGTAGACTCTGTCGTGTGCACCAAGCCTGTGCTTCATGAGTCAGATCCGGACGGACTGACGCAAGCGCCTGCATGGTCTCCGTGCCCGAGGCATCCTTCGCCCCTTTTCACTCCAAAGGGCCCCATGCACTCTCAGAGGGCCGGCAGCTCTCCCTGGAGCGTCCCCTTGTCCTTGTGGCGTTCCCAGCCCCTGGAGCCGAGGCAAGCCTTCAGCTGCTCCCGTCACGCACGTCCTGCCCCCGACAGTCACGCACGGAGAACGGATGGGCTTTCTGAGCTCCCAGGATCAGAGCCCACGTCAGTGCATACCGTGGGATGCTCTTGCCAGGCCCCACAGCCTCCCTGGCTCAGTGCACAAACATCGAACTGGCAGTGGGGGTGAGGCAAGGTCTCACTTCTGTGCCGAAGTTCCCCACATACTCCAGGCCTTGTGCAAGCGGGTGAACGGCAGGCATGGAAGCCACACACTGAGAGCACAAATGGGCTTCCCCAGAGTTCCTGTGGGCCAGAGGGCAGCGGGCTGTGAGGTTTGACTCTGTCAGAGCAAGGGAGGCAAGCCAGGGCGAACCTGCTCTGAGACGTCTCAGCTCACAGCTTCTGGGTGCCTCGTTGCCAGAGAGACTGCCAAGAGCAGCGATAAAAACAGCCTCAGAATCGGAGGTGCCACCAGCTTGTGGGAAGAGCGGAAAGCACGGATTTCATCCGGCAGCCAAGCGGGGACTTCTAGGGCAGCTCCAGGGGGAATTTGCACCAGCAGCAGATGACAGCGATTCTGCAATGTGTGGCGACAGCTGGGATAATTCCCGCTGCACAACCCAGGTTGTGCAAACGTTTACAAGTCTGAGGGTCCGTGGCCTGCCCACGCAGGCCCACGTGCCCCCTGTTCTGCAACAGCCTTCCATCACTTCCACGGACAGATGGTCCAGCCGCAAGAGGGCAGGAGGGTGCATCTACGACACACAGGTGCACACACATAAAATTAAAGGAAGCTCTTCAGGAAATGCAAATGGATTGGGTTAGCCTCCATTTGATCAATCTGTGGAGCTTGGTGCACAGAACACTTCCAGACAATTTCTGTGGGTTTTTTCCCCTTTCCTTTTCTCCAGAAAGACCAAGTTCTATTGGTGCACAGGGCCGACAGGAAAGGGCTGCGCATGCTTGGAGACAGAACTATTGCAGCCCCTCGGCCAGCCGGCCAGCCAGCCCACACGTGCCCAGTCAGGCTCGAACCAGGCATTGAGACAGAGTGAGTCAGCTTTGCACATTGCTCAGGTCTCCTGGGGGCCATTGCTTCCCTCCTGCACACAGACCAGAATTTGCAGCTCAGGTTCCTCCCTGACACCCACAGGAAAACCACACGCAAGTTCGTCTGCGTGGCTTGGGATCCCTGCTCCACCCCCCTTCCTTCCAATGCAGATCCAGTTCGTGCATGTGTGTGGGGACTTGTGCCATATTATCCTGGGCGGTGGTGGAGAAATGGGGCTTGTCTGCCCCGCTTTGTTTGCCTCTATTGGAGCGAAGAGCTGGCATCCTCCAGGACGAGCTCAGATTCGTGCGGCAGCATTTGCTGTGTGATCTGACATTAAACTGCGCTGTTTGCTTTAGTCCGAAGCAAGCGAGCTTTGGTGACGCTCCCTTCCGGGCCACCCGTAAGCCAGGCCAGCCCCCAGTGGGGGAGAGCTGAGCAGAGGTGCCCAGTCATGAGGGGGGAGTGGCCTGGTCAGGTGACACATGCCGCTGGCCTCGGGGTCACCCAGACTGCCTTGGCAAAGGCCCGGAGATCACTGACTTTGGCCCCTCTTGCTCCACACCACCAGTGCGAGAGCCAATAGGGCAGCACAATTGCTGTTCCGCCAAAGAGACGCAAATCTCTGCCCAGAACGAATCATATAAATTAGGAAGATTTGAACTGGTTTCCTTCTATAAAAAAAGAAGTCAGTTTCAAGATTTAAGGATGGACATTTTTCCTTTGCTTTCTTTCCAAGGAGTTGGATGGCCAAAACCACAGAGCATAATGGGTCAAAGTGGTCTCAGTGGGGAAGTCCAGAGTATCAGGACAAGGTGTTCCTCAGGCATATTTTAAGGTGTAGCAGTAATCCAACACCTTTTCATTAAAAAAAAAAAAAGCCAGTCTATATTGAAAGGGGGAGGAGACTACCTGGCTGTGGGGAAATAACAGCAGAACTGTTTCTACACCTTTTGGAGCAAAAATTCAATTTCGCTTGTGCCAGAAATAAGAGCCAGTGAGACTAAGGCTCAAATGGGACTGGGTAGACCCAGCTTCCAACCTTCTTCAGCCACGAGGCTCACCTGGCGGCCTTGTGCTGCTCCTGACTATCATCCTACCTGGGCTCACGGGGTACGGGAGAGGAGGCAGCTAGTGTATGCTGGCGTGTGCTCCTTGGAAGAAGGGGGGATTAAAGAAAAATAACTCCTGTGGACAATCAGAGATGGGGGCTTTCTGCCCCTTCTTATTGCCACCGTTCTTTGAATCTGGGCAACCTCCTTAAGCTGTGAATATGCAAAGCTTGAGCTTGTGGGGTGGTGGTCAAGCAACTGGTAAATAAACACTCATAAAGTATGCAGTGTTGAAGGTGAAGATGCAGGCCAAAAGCTGTTCCAGAAGAAAAACAGTTCTGTCTTTCTGCTATTAATTTGTAACCTCAGTTGGCTATTCTCTGGCCTGGGCACAGAATTCCCCGCAAGAATCTTCTGCTTGTGGCAAGCCCAGCGCTTCAGGGAGAGGGCAGCGTTCAAAGTGAGCTGGTGCCCTCTGCTGGGCAAAGGCTTCCTTCCCTAAGCAGAGAGGCTTTCTGTGGTCCAAACGAGGCAGGCATGGATGGGACCGGCGCAAACCTCCCAGTTCTCCTTACTCCCTTGCGGGCCAGGAAAGCCTAGACAAAAGGCATCCCTGCCTCAAGAACACTGCACTTCAGATTCAGCTGGGAGTTTCATTCACACGAAAAGACCCCTCTCTCTCGTTACATTTCCATCGGGCTAAACAAAACAAACTGAGGCTAAAGGAAAAAAGAAAAACCACGCCCGCGAACAGCCTTGTCTTTTCCCATCACACTGTTCCATCAGTCTGCCTGGCCGGTTCCACTGAGAAATATAATGCAGAACATGGAATAGACGTGGTCTGGACTGTCCATGCCACCGGCCTGCTGGAGGAGAGAGACAATGACGCTTTTATAGTTTTGGCTTGGCTGCTCCGGCACTCCAGTGGGAAGAGACGGTAAGTGGATAGTTGGCACAGGAGGGCTCGGGAAGGATGAGCTGTTTGTCTCACCACCACCCCTCCCATTCCAGGCTGATAAATCAATCCAGCTGCATTGCAGCTGTTAAAGATTCATCTTCAATTCAATTCCAGATCATTACATGGCCGGGCTGTTTACCTTTATTTCCCCGCTGTGACCAGGGCAGTGGATGACCCATGCACCTCCTCGCGTCCAGTGGCAGCTTTGCCATTTAGCAAAGGCCATTAAAGGTGATTTGGGTGTGTAGCGGACAGCGAAGTATCGGTTTTGGGCTCCCCAGCAGTGGCCGAAACTGCCGTCCTGGGCTCCAAGCTGCTGCAGTAGACTCCTGGCGAAAGCGGGGGCTAGTAAGGACGGACGTGTGTCTGATGCCTTGTGGCAGCTGCAAGATACTTCCCTGAACTTGGAATTTCAGGTATTTTTGCATTATTGCAACAAACAACTCACCATTTTTAATGTGTCTTCCATCAAAAGGTTTATATTCTAATCCTTGTAAGTTACATTTAAAAGTTGCAAAAAGAAAAGGAAAAGAAAAGCAAATGGGCAAGAATAATTCTGATTTAGCAATCAAGGAATTCAGCAGCAGCTCCAACAAGAACATCTGTGTTCTTGTCGTGGGTAGTTTGCTACATCAAACGCTCCTGCAGCTTTCTGGAAACAAGTAAACAGTGGCTACCAAGTTCGTCGTCAACTTGATATGCAAATGCTTGAAATTAATGGAATCAGTCTTCTCAATCGTTTTAAACAAAGACTTTTTCTGTCTACAACCGCCAGAGCTGAACCAGCCATTTCTCTTCTGTTCACCTCCGGCCTCCAGAGTCCTTGAGAAAGTGAAAGCACACATTCCATAGATGGTCCCTCATCTTCGGTCTTGATTAGACAGCTCCGGTTAGAGCCAAATGCTCTGACTGCAGATCTTCTGGGTGAAGCTTGGCTATTATTTTATGCATGTGTGCGCATGTGCGTGAGCACGCACACACACACGCGCGGAAGATAAATTTGCCCGCTAACCTTAGTCCTATCAGCCTGATCTATTTTGTTGAAATACCAAGGTTGTCCAAACTGGAATGCTGCACTAAGGCAAGGAAAGCTTTTGTTCAAACACGTGCGTGATCTAATATGACCCTGTGGGCAACCAACAACTTTAAGATTGCATTATTCCGCCTGTGACTGAGCACAGATTCTATCTCCATAAATGGTTGCTAACCTTGAGAAAATAAAACAAACTTCAGGGTAGTTGGTATTTGGGGAATTTGTGCTGAGATTCAGATAGCTGGGAGAGCCATTGGGATTTAGCTCAACTGAAAATGGAATATTTCTGGGATAATGCCATTTTATGCAACCCATGTGAGCCAGCATGTTATGTTCATTCTGAATATTCTTGCATCCAAATTCTGAAGCTTGCCATTTCTATGGGTCATCCAGTTTGGACTATTTCCAGAGACAAATTTAAGAACTATTTAATATGAACATCCCGCCTTATGATTGAGAACAGAAACTAGGATACTCCCAGTAGAACAGAGGTTGTATCTGTATCTCTTTAATCACCACCATAAATAAAGGCATGTGCCAGATGGTGGGCTTCCAAAGATATGCTTTCAAGAGGCATTCCAATCAGATTTACTCAAGCTGTCCATTTGGTTCCAGAAAAATAACTAGTTGTTTCAGGCACATCATTTCTCCATTAATTTGCAGAGGTTATTAAGACAGCTGCTGAAATGGAATTTAAAAACAGTCCTAGATATGTTTTTATGCAACGTGATCCAGTCTTTGACAGCAAGTGTGAAAACTGATTGTTGGTACACGGTTTAAAAAGTTTGATCAAGGAAGGGAAAATTATTCCAGTGCTGCCCCTAAGCTTGCACCAACAAAAGCCTTCTTCTATCATCTCAGGCCCACATCAAGATATCTGTATGTGCGTGAAGCTGGCAGTGGAAATTTTCTCAATGGGCACCAGCCCTGGAGAACTAGACGAAAGGGCCAAAGTTACTGGTCATGACAACAGCTTGTTTCTAACAGCGCTGTTAGTTTTGACCACTGGAGTCTCAAATATGTCAGGGATCTTGTTTATGCTGTGCTGGGATATCATGGCTGTCCCTTGAGGCCGTTTCCCCCTTGTGATTCAAGCCATGGCTTGTAGAAAAGGCATGAAAAAAGCAGAAAAAGTTTCAGGTGGCAAAGCATGGCCAAACGCCAAGCTGCCCGGCTGGTTTTCCCCAGGGTGTGGTCCTCGCCGCAGCAGCCCTGGTGCTCCAGAAAGACCTTCCCAACTCCTGTTTCACGAACAAGCCCAGCTGCTCATCTGCATGGGGACTTTAAAGGGTGAGGGTTGCAGATGCTTCTGTTCTGGTTTCGATTATGCCTTGCTTTCTTTTCATTTTACCATCTTTACTTGCTGCTTTTATCTGCTGTGAAAATAATTACTGGAAACTGGTACAGAAATGTTGCAGATAAATGCTTAAACAGAAAGTAAAATGTTGGCTTGCCGATAATAGCAAATAAATTACCCAGCCGGGGGCTATTTTAGTTTTGGCTGCTTTCGTAGTGTTGGCAAAATTATTTTACAGTGCACTGTTTTGACTGGATGCAAAATAACTGTTGTACTTATGATTTCTTTCCTGCTTGGTGGCATGTCTTTTAAATTTCTTGTACTGTTTGTTTCACCATAATTTTATACATTCAGTGAATTGAGTTTATTGACTATCACAGATGGTTAAAACAACTAAGCCCGAGTCGAGCTTGGTAATATTGTGTGATTACTAACACAGCTTATCAACTGCTGGGTAATCACTGCAGTGCAGAGTAAAAAGAGACTAAGAAACATTTTAAGGCTGTGTCTCAAGGGGACTTTGGAGAGAGAGCGGTTCGTGCACAAAAAGAGGCTCACAAAAAGATCCAATCAAGGTTAGTCCTCTCGGCCTGCAGGCTCCAGGCTGGACCCTGACGAGCACCACCCACCTCCTTTAAATCAAATGTGCCTTGTCCCCTGCGATGACGAGGACACCAGGGAGGCCTCTGACCTGGCCAAGGTCCGTGTGGCCTTACCAGGATGCGGAGGGAATAAGGGGCACCCAACTTTGCTGGCATGCTTGTGCCGCTGACGCAGCCTTATCAGCCCTTGTCCCTGAGCCAGGGCTGACTAGGTGGCCTCCTTCCCGTGCACAAGAGGCAGCTGCCTCTCGGAAACAGAATTCGGCCTGTCCCGGAGCCAGGAGCAGCTTTGAATGCGGCCACCAGGTCACTGTCACTCGGCATGGCCAACCCCCTGCGTGATCTCTCCGTGCAGGCTGCAAGATGCTTTGCAATCGCAGTGGTTTGCTTTATGTCTAGCTGGGTGAGGTCATTCCTTACAAAAGCTTTTTTCATGGCTCTACCTTTCTTAGTTTTTTTAGTGGGGTGGGGGGGGCATCAGAGAGGCCACCTAGCTGGAACTTGGGTGGCTGATGGGCAGTCCTCTGGCGTTGCCACCTAGAGGTCATCTTGGGGAAGTCTCCAGTCCAAAGAGATGGCCCTGTGATGGTTTATCTCTGTGCTGATCCTCTTCTAGGAGCTCTCCTTCCAAGGGAAAGGAGAGGGGAGCCAGGGGGCCAGAGTATCAGTAGGGGGACAGAGAGCAGCGCCTTCCCTCAAGCCCCTCCACCTATCTGGTCTGCTTGGACCTCAAGGCGAGGCAAATCTGCTCCTTCTCCCGTAGGCAGGGCCCTTGGGTCTGGTTGCCGAAAATCTGTCCAGCGAGCCCCTCTCCAGCGGGCTGCAGGCAAGCACCAGCATGCAGCCACCCTGGCGCCGGAGGCTTGCCTGGGGCTGCTGTGGGGACCATGTGAGCAGCGGCGAGACCTCTCTGCATCTGCTCACTGGAGCGAAGTCTGAGGGATCTTTCCTTGGCTTGGGAGGCCTTCCCAGTTGTTTTATCCCCCGGAAGTGGTTCCGACACCTTGCCTGCTTACACAAGTCTCCGGGGAGCCAGCTGGCCTGGGGCAACCGGGACGAGGCCATGCCCATGTCACTGGCCCCCCATCTTTGCCCAGCAGGCCGTTTGGCTCCCGTCACTCGTGAGGAGTTCTGCGCTCGCGTGGGCAAGCTGCCCCATCGCACTCGTTGCCACAGTGCCCCAGGTCCAGCAGCACGGGGATGCCCCGATCCTAATGTCCCAGCAGGTAGGACAAGAGCAGCTCCCAGAATCAGCGGGTCAGAGAGGCATGTCAGCAGAGGGAGGTTCCGTGGCCAACATCTGCGGGTGAGACATCGACTGTTGCCCCAGGAGGTGCAGCTGGACCCACAGCTCAGTGGCCGGGCACACGCTCTGCACCGGAAGCCCCCGGGGGGCTTCTGGAGAGCCTCTGGGGCTAGTCAGGGTCAAGGATACCGGGCTAGTGGGACTGGCCTCTGCCTGACTCAGGATAAAGCAACTTCCTCTCTTGCTTTCTGGTCCAAGGGCACAGGATGGCCCGAGCCAGCCCAAAGGGACGGCTTGGCGCAGTCTTACGTCACCCTCTGCTGGTAAAAGGAAAGAACAACAAGCCATGAGGGACAGCGCCAGAAGATCCTTTCCTGCAGGAGAAAAGAGAATGCAGCCGTCCAGTCCCTTCCAGAGATTTATGCAGGTGATTCTCCGCAAGCCAAGCGGTTGCCCATTTCCCAAGATCCCGTGTCGGCTGTGCATCTCTGGAGGCACATTGAGAAGGCAGGCCGACTGCAGTGCCCTTCGGATCTGCAGCCCCGCCGGAGGCACTGCTTGGGTTGACAGATGCTGGAACTGGGCCATGGTATTTCAAAGGGCCCTGTGTTACTTCCCATGACTGCGGAGGGTGACAAGGAGAACTGCAGTTGAAGATTTATTTCTGCTGTTTCTAAGAGGAGGATCGATATAACGTGATCCAGAATATCTGGGATGTTGAGGAAATGACAGAGACGCAAGTCGATCATGGAAGCAAACCCAGAGTTGTTGGCCAGAAGCCAATGTGCAGCGGGCCCCACATGCCTGAAGGGAACTTGGGCTTTTGAGTCCCACCTGCCAGGTGCTCAGAGGCGGCCGGGGCAGCGCACTGGATGGCCTGAGGGGCAGGCTGAGCAAAGGCCCTACCCTGATGCTGAACTGGCCCTCTGGAACAGCCTGATCCTCGGTCCTTGGGGACCTTCCCGATCCAGGGGTCTGCTGCCTCCTTCCAGCCGGAGGCCCAGCACCACCTCCTGCTGCGACTCCGCGCGC
>NW_025335780.1:900419-915198 GCF_004798865.1 Varanus komodoensis
GCCCGGGGCTGGCTGGCTGCGGGGCGGCGCGCAGGACGGGCCGCTCCGGCGGGGGCCCCGGGCCCGGCACGCGCCCCGCGCCTCGCTCGTCCTGGCTCCCCGCAGGATCGACCCGAGGCGCGAGGATGCCGCACCAGGCGTGGGCGACCGGGGTCCCTGCCGCGCCCTGCCCACCACGGGGAGGCGGCAAGCCCTGCCCGGCAGCCCGCCCTGCCCCGCGGGGGTCCTCCGTGGCCAGGCGAGGGGGTGCGGCCGCGCCACGCAGGACGCGCGGGGCCGAAGCGGGCCTTCCGTTGCGCACCCCGACTGGCCTTTCTTGCCCTGTGGCCGCCTGCGGTGCGAAGCGTGGCGGGACCGAGTGGCCACCTGGTCTCCCGCGGAGCCTGCGCTGCGCCTGCCGGCTAGAAGTGCTCGACCCTGCCGGGCGCGGAAGGAGATTCGGCAGCGCGCGTGGCGCGCCTGGGCCCCGGGCGAGGACAGAGGAGCTCCGCTGAGAGCTGCCCGTGGCCAGGCGGGCTCGGCCACCAGTGAGCCCCGCTCCGGCTGACCGGCCGCTCTCACGTGTCCGCGGAAGCCTCCGGAAAGGGCCGCTGCTTTGTGCTGCGTGGTCCCCGAGAGCGAGCTGCCGCTCTGGTGTTCCTCTTTGCGCAGCGGGAAGGGGCGGCCGCTCCTTCCTGCGCAGCTGCTGCCCCCCAAGGCTGCCCGGACGGGCAGCGCGTGGAGTGCAGGGGCCAAGCCGCATGTCCCGAGTCCTCGTCCGGCTGGCGGTGGGCCGAGCCCTCGGGCGGGTGGGAGGCTGCGATCGCGGTCCATTGTGCTGGGGTTTTGCTCTGCACTGCCGCTGAGGTTTGCACAACGGGGTGCGGGTGTGTTTCCTGAGCTGGTGTGTCCTGGGGGAGCGTGTGTCTCCTGAGCTGGTGTTTCTCTGCTGCTGCCTGTGGAACGACACCGATGCAGCGGCAGGCGCCCCTCCAGGGCGCCCGGGGCAGGGCAACCCGCTCTGTGGCACATGCCAAGCGGTGGGGGGGAGCGTGCCCAGCCCACAAAGTGCCCAGCAGGGGCCTGGGAATGCTGTGAGTCCTCGCCCGCCTTCCCCCCATGCCTCCAGTGGGTCTCTGGGGTCCCTGCGGGAGGAATGCATCTCCCCGCCCACCTGCTGGCCTTGTCAGGCCTGGAGATCGGTCGGGCCAGCTGTGAAGTCGGCTGAAGTGGCCTCCGTCCCCAGAAAGGCTTGCCGCCGCAGCAGGGAGCTGAGGAGCCAGGACTTCTCCGGCTGGGTGGACGGCCACTGCCCTGTGCCACTGCCACCAGCCCGCCTTGGGGGACAGGGGGACCGACGGCTCAGTCTGAGGAGTTCTCAACGAGGAATTCAGGTTTAAGGCCAGGGCGACGTGTTCCAGCAGGTGGAACTGCCCTCCGTCAGGGGACGCCATCGTTTTGCCCTGCCCTGCAGAGCCTGCACCGAGGAGGCGTTGGGCTAGGTCAGGGTAGCCAATAGGATGCCCTCCAGATGTTCTGGATACAGTCCCCTCCCAGTCCTTGGCCGTTGACCATGCTGGCTGTGGCTGATGGGAGTGTTAGCTCGAGGCTGAACACTGGCCGCTCAGCTTGCTGACTAACGGAGCAGGGGGTTCAGGGTGTGTTGCAGGTAAAAGGGGGTGAGAAAGCCCACCTGCCACTGGGGCCTTCCCTCCCCTGCTTCGCCCACCAGACACCACAGTTGCGGACGACCACCATGGACTGCGGAGAGAGCGAGTACCTGGATGCTCGTGGGAGCTGCCGCCCTTGCCAGGAATGTGGCCCTGGACTGGAGCTGTCCAAGGTAGGGACCGAGCGGCTCTTTGGGGCTGAGCGCTGGAAGTGCATTCTGTCCCCACCCGCCCTGTGCAGGCCAGTGGGCCCTCCGAGGGAGGCGTCCCTTTTAGCAGCCCAGCAGCACAGTGCTGCGCCCCCCCCCCCCCCCACACACACACGAATCCGGTCCGTGCAGAGCACAGCGTATCGTGCTTCTTCCGCCGCAGCGTGTTGGCTGCATGGCGCCCTTGCAGGAAATGCCTCCCCCTTGGTATCCGCTGGGCAGCTGGCAAAGGCGGGGCTGTGCCGCCCAGCATCTGCTCATTGCGTTTCTAAAGCCACCCTCTGCTCCCTGGTTTTAGGCAACTGCATTTCCAAGCACTTAATCGTTGTGTTTTTACTTGCCTCGAGCGCTCACTGCCCGGAAACGCGAGGCTGCAAATGCCCCACAAGCGCAGGGGAAATAGCCTGTTGTGTCTCCCACAGGAGTGTGGCTATGGCGAAGGGGGCAGCGCACAGTGTGCGCCTTGCCACCCCAGGCGATTCAAGGAGGCGTGGGGCCCCCACGGCTGCAGGCCCTGCCTCTCCTGCAGCCTCATCAACCGGGTGCCGAAATCCAACTGCAGCGCCACCTCGGACGCGACCTGCGGGGAGTGCCTCCCTGGGTGAGTCCGCGTGCACCGCCGGAGCCCCCGCATCTCTCGGGGTGACAGGGTGAAGCTCTTTGGCATGGGAGGGAACAACGGAGGGAAGGGCCCCCTGCAGAGGAGCCGCTCCAGAGCGGTGTGAGCTGAGCGTCCCTTTGGGTGCAGCCGGTGGAGGTTTTATCAGGCTCAAAGGCTGCTGCTCAACGCGAAGGCTTCCCTGGGCTACTTGGTGTATTGCACGCAGCACCGCATTAAGCACCCTCTCCATTTTTTTCTTCCTCTTGACAGTTTCTACAGTAAAACCCAGATTGGAGGGTTCCAGGATCTGGAATGCATTCCGTGCACGAAGCAAACCCCGTCCTCTGAGCTGCAGTGTACGTACCAGCCGGCTCCTCTGCCAGCCATTTATCCTGATTCTGGTTGCGGCCTGATTCAGGAAAAGTCTTGCCATGACCCAAAAAATGTGAAATAGCCCTGCACATTTACCAGTTCCATACCAGGAAAGGCTGGATCCTGCAATCTGTCTAAAATTGTGTGGGCTGCTCATAGAATCCTAGAACAGCAGAGCTGGAAGGGGCCATGAAGGCCATCAGGTCCAGCCCTCTGCTGTTGCAGGACGCTGTGTCCATATGGTGCCGATGGCCTTGGTCTTCAGGGTGGTCTCCGTGCATCGTGCACGTGGGTCGGCACCTGCATGCAGGCTGCTGTGTGAGCCTTTTCCTCCTCCTCAGGGGCCGCTGGGGGGCTCCCTCACCTCTTGGACTATTCTGGCGTCCCTGTCTAAAAACATACAATAGTTGGGTCCTACTCTGAGGCTTGTGCATCCGGGCTGGACTCAGTGAGAGCCTTTTTTGTTGGGGCTGCTGGGCTATCAAAAGTTAGATATGATTTCCCGGTACACCCCATGTCTAGGTGTGTTTGCTGACGGCTTTTTGTCCAGCCTAAAGATTGCTTGGTGGATTAGCTGTGGGTGCCACAGCTGAGAATCTCGTTACGGGAAAGCATGCGCTCGCCCCTTGCATTTGCCCGGCTGACCCCTCGGTTGCGCTTGCAGGCCACTCTGGCGCTCGCCTGGTGAGGATGGAAAGCCCCCCGGCCGCGGGACAAGACCTGGCACTTGTGGTGCTGACCAGCAGCGCCCTGGTCATCCTCGTGCTCGTGCTCCTGACTGTCTCCTTCCTGTACTGCCAGCGGTTCTGGAAGAGCCAGTGCCAGCGGGGTGAGTTCCCCCAGGCAGCCGCTCGTCTGCCCCCTTCCCTTTCCTGGCCTTGCCTGGAGGCCGGCTCCTTCCCTCTCAGCTGCCTTCCGGGCCTCGACGGCAGGAGTGCCCAATATTTCCGGCCATGTTTAGTGGACGGGGGGATGCATGCAGAACGGGAAGCTGAAAACAGACCCAGCAGCACTGGCTAGTAATAGCAGCAGTACGCTGCAGGTGGGTGGGATCGGTTCCTTTCTTAGGATCCGTCGGACTGCTAAGGTGGCAAGCCATATGTCTGTCCAGATGGATCCACGAGCCACGGTGCGGGCTTCCTTTCCAGGTGGGTACAGATATGATTTCAGGTGTGTTTGCTGACGGCTTCTTGTCTCTCTGTGTTTCTCAAGTGTTCCTGAGGAGTCAGACTCTCCCTGGGCAGAGAGTGGTGTTCCAGGCATCTGCTGTCTCGGCTGACTTCCCTTCCCAGGAGCCCCTGTCGGACCCCTGCTGCTTAGACATCCGGAGTTCAAGCCCCAGCTGCAGGCCACTGGAAGGTAGGGCGTGTCCTTGGGCCAGGGGACGGGAGGTGCTGGACACGGGAAGAACCCTCCTTTCTTGGTTGGGCGGCGCTGGTACACACGCTCCTGTGGGGGGGGGTGCGGGGGGTTGGATCACCAAATCAAGGCATGCCTGCTGCCCACAAACTGGGACGCTCCCTCTCTCAGCCCCCCACCCTGTGCAAAGTATCATTTTTGGAAGTGCTTCTGTAAGTCCTGCCTCTGATTTTAGGTCCTGCAGAAGCTGTCCCGTTCATCGCAGAAACTGATGTTCCCGGGCTCCGTCTCCCCATTCCCCAGCCGGATCTGGGCTTGTCCGGCCTGATCAAAATCAGCCCCAAGGCTGCCCTGGCCAGGGGCCGTCTGGAGACCCGTCCCCTGATCAGGAACTCAGGCTGCAGCGACTGCTCCTCCGGAAGCAGCTTCTTCCCAGAGTGCAGGCAGGACCCTGGCGGGGACCTCGACCACCCAGCTCCGCTCTCCTCGTGTGCCACGGAGTCACAGCACCACTGGCCGCATGCCCCCGTGGAATGCACGGAGCTGGACCTGCAGACGTTCTCCGCCCGGGCCGAGCTTCAGGCCACCAGCCGCAGAGAGGATCCCGGGAACGGGGCGGAGCAGGCGGGCTTCACCGGCAGGCAGCAGCCGGCAGCCGGCACCCTCGCCAGACTCGTGGCTGACTCTGGCCAGGAGCCCTTTCCATCTTTCAGAACTCCTGCCGAAAGCGGGGAGCTTCTGGTAAGTTTCTGCCTCAGCTCTCTTTCTGAGCCAGAGCCACCACTGCAAAGGGGGACGAGCAGGGCAGCAGATCCGTTTGACTGGGGGGAAAGTTGCCGGCCGCCAACCCAGCAGTCCAGCCTTGCTCAGAACAACTCTCAGCACCAAGGCACCAGAGACTGTGTCAGTCGGTGGCTGACTCAGTTACCCAGAAGCCTGTGGGTTTGCATGCTGCATTCAGGGCTTTCCCTGGAATGCCCCCAGGGATATTTCAGCCTTAACAGCCATGCTCCTTAGCAGGCCCATCGCTGGGGCGGTCGGCATAAGGCGTGGGGTCCCATGCTGTGGCTGGTTCTGGCTTCGCCACGGCCCTGCCTGGAGTGAGATGGCTGTCGGGCCGAGGGATGGGGCTCCGGTTCCAGAGCTGTCTGCCCCTCGGAGAGTTCGATGCAGCAGACACTGCCTGCCCCTGAAGCTTCTGCCCCATGCTGCCAGTTCCAGAGTGGCGTGGCACACCCTCCACACAGAACGATGGTGCTGCTGGGGACCTCAGAGGTCATCTGGACCAGTCCCTCGCTCCATGCAGGGCAAGCCCTTGCCACCAGTTAAGCATTCCTGCTCACCCCACCTGAGCAGTTCTCATAGGCCTTTGGTTAGTCTGCAATCCTGAACAAACATCTAATGCAGTTGATAGCAGAATATGTAAAAGAACTGAAAGAGAGAGAAAGAGAGAGTCTGATTTTTCAGTACTTTGAATGTGTGGCATGGGAAGGATTCAGACTGACTGAAGGCATAGTTGTGTTTTTGACCACTTAGTAAACAATCTTGGGTAAGGCATGGTATATAAAGGATTCTGAGCACTGTACCCCTGGCACTTCTCATCCATCCCTATTTCAACCTGGTCCCAAGGCTAGTGGTCCCAAAGCATTCGAAGATGTTGATAAGATTGCTGTGTAACTAACTGCTAATTTGTTTACAAGCATTTGTTTATCTTATCAGGGTCATGGTGGGAAGAGTCTCCTGACTGAAATCACACAAGGTAAGTGAAAGAGTTGCCAGTGTTTGCCTTCTGGAGCAGGTGCCAGAGCCTGCTTGGAATTCAGCTTGGCGTCTCCAATAAGGGGAACAAGCCGGGCCAACGACACAACATTGCCGCGCGGAACACACCCAGAGAATTGAGTTTACTATTAGCATTTGAGCGACGGGGTCTCTCTCTCCTCATTGCGAGATTTCCCAGTAGGTGGACTCCCGGAGTCCTTGTTGCTGTGTCTTGGTCTCGAGCTGGAGCCACCCTCGCCAGGACTCAACGTTTCAGCCACTTGGGCTTGGAACTGGGAGTCCAGGCTCACCAGCTGAGCCAGATGTCTGGGTTCAGGGGGCTTTTTTAAATACCTTGCTGATTCTGGAAACCCTCTTTTGGTTCTTATCTTGGCCCAAGCTCTGCAGAAGCTCCAGCGATTTGATGCCTTGCTTTTGCTTTATAATCATGTTGCTGGGAGTGAAACCTAGAACTTCCAACCCTGAGCAGTGGCCTGCCTCTTCTCCCTGGAGCTCTGTCCTCGTTGAGAGAGCGTTGCGGGCTTTTCTGCAATGAGGGATGCCAAGACAGCGAAACGGTACACTGACAGGAAGTTTGGGGTATGTAGCAATAAGCTTTCTATTTTGGACTAAAATCCTAGGTTAAACAAGAGCCGCTTATTTGCAGAGGCCGAAGAAGAAACCCAGGAATATTTCAAACATCATTCCTCTGTTTGAGAGCTGCTTCATACAGTTCACTTCCTGGATCGTCTTGGTTTTGCCTTGGAGAGAGCGTGAAGATGGCAAATGCACCACCTCTCTCTTTTCTCAGAATCTGGCAGCAAGGCCTGGTGGCCCTGACAGAGTCAGGCCTTAGGTCCCAAGCAGTTGGCGCCCACAGGTCTCCATTCCTTTCCTTATTTGAGCAACTGACCATCTGCTTCAAAAGAATCGATCTTCACGGGTCGTCCTGATGTGCCTGAAGAAATTTCTGTTCCGTCAAGCAAAACCTTGAAGATAAGTCCATTTCTTTATGGATACTTTAGGTTGCTGTGATGTGTTTCCAGCGTGCGATCCCTTAAGGGAATTTTACCGCTGCCAGGTATCGGGTTGGTTTTTTTAACCCCTGTCTTTTATAGCAATCTTGTACAGGTGTGACATACTCTTTGAATGCCTTTATTGTTTGGAGCCTTGAGTTATTCAGCAGAAAGAGGGTACTGGACCAGTCTGTGATCCGGATGGGCTCCGGCTGTACTTTGTTTCTCCTTGGAGTGGCATTTTTGGAGAAAAGCTCTATGGACCACGCTACTTAAGACAATGGGAGGATGGGTAATTGTCAGACTGGGAGTACAGAAAAGGTTCCCAATGTAATGGGTTTTTTTTTTTCCTTTTCTTTTGCTTCACAATTCAGGTTTTCACACTTTTCATTTCACTTTCCTCACAAGTGATGCCTCAAGGCAGGGTTCCTTGGCTGTAATGGTGACTAAGTAACACTAATTCTTAACTTCCTGGTTTCCTGACAAACTTTCAGGAGCTCTGACCTAGCAGAGGGCTTGGGTCAGTCACGGAGAAAGCCCCATGCCCCATGTCAGCGGAGCTGCATTCCCCAAATGCCTCACCACAACTGCAGAGAGAAAGGCGGGTCACGTACCACCTCAGGGAAGAGGGGTTTGCTTGAGCCAGTAGTTGAAGGCAGATACTTCCTCGCCTCTGCGTGACAGAGTTTCCTCCTATGACCTGTTTGGGGTGACTTTGCTCTGGTCATCTTAGCAAATAGCTCTGTGGACCAGTACTCTTGTTTCCAGCTCCTGAACATGGTTCTGTCCTAGAATAATTTCAGCTCTGGTAATGTACAGGAAAGTAGTAAAGGAGACCGCAAACCAGGAGATGGTCAGTGATGTTGAATGAGGCCATGGCTTGGTGCAGAAATGCTATTTTTATTCTTTATTTATCATGGGCATCGTAACGTGCCGGTTCGCTGACCCAAGGGTGCCGCTGGGGACAGGGTGCAGCTAGCCTGACACTCTCCTGCTGCTCATGTCAAAGCAGTGACTTCATTTTCTGGTTTCCAAGGATGGAAACCCTTGGGAAAATCATCCCTTTCCAGGGAGAATCTGTTCAAGCCTGCCGCCGGAAGCACGAGGGTTTCGCCGCAATCGTTTCCAAGGCTTCTCGGCCAGATGCCCAGTTCTGTGTGTCTCAGCAGGAAGGATTAGGCCTAGCTTTGAAGTGCCAGTTTGAACAAGTGAATTCTGGGAGCAAATGTGTTGAAATACGAATGGAATCCCAGAGCGAGTGATGTGAACAATGTTAATGCAAGTCATTAAACTTGGCTTCTTTACAAGGGGCAGAAAATTCCTGTAATGAATTAGCTTTAATGATCTGGAGGAGATAAGATTCACGCACAAACCTCCCAGCTGCGCTAGGTCAGCCCTGCTTGCAGAGGGCAAGCCCACCAATCTCAGGGTTGGAGGCGAGAGCTAGGAAGGGTAGGGAGCCTGCGTTCACTCACACGTGACAAATACGGAGCGCTTGCCAGACACGGCAGCTCTGCCCTGAATTCTCCCAGCCTCAGTCTCCTCTTTAAGACCTGATTCAGGAAGGGTGATACCCAGAGCACTTGCAGCCCCCACCCCGCTTCCATTTTACACAAAGAAAAGGCACCCAAACGACTAAATTTCGCTGGCTTGCAGCTGGTGAGCAAACTGCAGCAAGTGCCAAGCAGGTTTGATTTTGCTTCAGGCCAAGCTAAGTGAGCCATGGTGGTGCTCCATTTCGCTGCAGAGTGGTTTTCTCTCGTTTAGAAAAAGGATCCCGCAAACACACGTGCGGTTAGAGCACGGGGGTTGGGTGCGCACCGCTATTTTTATTGTATAATTTGGATCTTGCTGTGAGCCGCCCCGAGGCTTTGTTGCGATGGGGGCGGCATAGAAATGTTTTAAATAAATAAATATGGAGAAGCTGAATTCCTGCTATCTGATGGGGGAGAAGGCAGAACAGCAGCCCACCTTCAGTCTCTCTCCCCCCTAATCAGCTGATTATGGGCCACCCGTGCCCAGCCCTGGTGCCGGGTGAGCTGAGGAAGAGGACCGCACATCTTGTCTGTGCTCGTCCTCCTAGAGTTGGGTCGGGGCAGCTGTCCGCCGAATCAGCCTTCTCCTTTTCCACCCTCTTCCTGGCTTTCTTCTTTTGCCCCCTTGGTTTAGCATTTCAAACCACATACTTAGCTTTGAGAAGTGTGGGGTCATCAACCCATCTTGTTTATCTGATGTCATCTTCTATTAAAGCACAAGCTCGAAGCCAAACTTGGCTCTCTTTTTAGCCCAGCAGTAGCAGCTGTGATATACATTACATTTGTGTGTTGTTTGGGTTGGTTTTATTGGAAAGAATTTGATGATGCAATGATTTTTGAAGACTTCAGGTATAACTGCAGAGAATCCGATACATACAGTATCGATACTGGTGTGGTTACATGACTTCCATATTAATCTCAGTCAACAGACTGAAATTAGTTTCAATTCTTCTTCGGTAATTATAGCTGGTAATCTGACTACATGTCTTCCTATTTGCTAGGAACTGGCTGGCTTACATAGTTTGGCTGCAGATACTCTTTGCTAATCCACCAGGGATGTTAAGTTGTCTGGAAATGCAGACAGGGCAAAAAATTGAAGCTGGTTGATATGACGGTTTGGGTGGTACTGAAAAATACTGTTTCACGAAAACCTTAAAAGCCACGTATCACCTTGTTGAAATTAATCTACACATTTAAGCTCAGCTCAGGTTTGACTGGGAATACATTCTGGTGTTTACTGCTTATCATAATATGTATAAAGTTAATCCATTTTAGGCAAGATGAAAGGTTACAATGGGCACAGTTCCAGAGATTCCATGGCAAAGGCTTTGCAGTTGCTGTTTCCTTTCACCAGTCCTAACTGGGTATGTGGCTTTGGGGTTTTGTTTAGCTCTTTTAAAATAAGGATTTGTAAAATACCTTAGGATGAAGTTTAGAGTCTGCCTATTCTTTAGTTCATTCTTCCTAGGATATGTGCCCGAATTGATTCCTGGAACCGCTTTTGTGATGATTCTGTGTTCCCCAGCCGTGGCTGCTCTCCCTTGCAAAAAATGGGGGGAAGGAAGCAATCTGCTCATCTTAACTGCATGACTTAATTATGTATAGATGAAAGCTGCCTCACCTCTTGGACTCAGAAGAGGCAGCCATACTGTCAGTTCAGCAGGTGGATGATGAGGTGCTGTTCATTTCTGGGAGACCCAGCGTGTCTCTTCGCTGGCCAGGAGATTGGGGGCCAACGCAGTTTGCAGCTGCGTGTGTTATTTGCTGGTGCTGTGAAATAGCATGGTGTGAAGATTGATTTTCTCATCGTCCAACAAATCTTTTTCTTGATGTTCCTCAAAGGCTGCAGTGGGCCCACGTGGTTCCCCCGCTCCTTTGCCCACCCTCCTGTTGGGAGCATGAATGCTTCCAGCCGCAAATTGTATTTTCTTGCATGCTGGGGAAACTTTCAGCCTTGACCTGCAAAAATGTACCATTTTACAGAGTTTGAAAACCCTGCTGCCCATGGATGTTTTCACGCCCACATCCAACATTTTTCCTTAAGTATGAAACTGCAGGAGGAAGTGTTAAATGAAGATCAGGTTCCTCATGCAAAGCAAACACAGCTGCATCTTCCTAGTCCATTGACTTCTGCACTGCAGCAAAACATCCTGGCCTAGGGATGGTGCGTGATAGACCTGAACGCTGTCCCGCCTGCCAGCATCTCTCCCAGGCAGAACCCTACGGCTTGCTGCACACTGACTTCTCCTTCACAATGAAGTCTGGACCACGGCTTCCTGCCTTGTAGGCCATGCCTGCAGACTGCCGTTGCCTGGGTTATGAGATTTCACTCTGTGAAAAATAAGAACTATTTCAAATGTATTTTCTTTCAGTTTGTTCATGTTTCTGTGCCTGTGTATATAGAATATATTTTGATTGTGAATGCAGGTTCGGACAGGACCCTTTTTGATTGAAGACTAAGACGTTGAAACCAGATCCCTTTGTGCCCGGTGAAACAAAGATCTCTGTGCAGAGGGGCTGCTTCTGCCTGACATGTGAGCAGCCCGATGACCCTGCACGTTTTTACTAGGAAATACGTCCCACTGATTTCAATAGGACTTACACAAGATAAGTTTACATGCATCTGAGGTCCATGACTCTGATTCACAAAGTAGCTAAACAACTACTATGAGTTTCAGTCGGATTTTCTCCGAGTCCTGGTGGAGTCTCACTGGTCTTCCATTCAACATGCTTTGGAATGTTCCAGTAACTTAGTCTCGCCATTTCTCCACAACCAGTCCAGATAAGGAAGACATGGTTATGTGAATCTGTCTTCAGTGTGCCTCAGAGCCCTTATCTGAAATTAAATCTCAGTCAGTTTATAAGGCTGGGTCGTAATCTGACAGATGTACGTTTTAGTTGAATGTCATATGAACAAAACCGCATACAGTTCTGTGAGCGAGGATAAGCGACACTGGTGCTGAACAACAAGACAGAAATACCGAACACCCAGGAATCAGCTGAAAGTAACCAGTTTTAGGAAGCAGATAAACATTTTGAAGCATTATAACATCGATCGGGAAGTCCTTGTTATGTCCCAGTTCAGGAAAACAGGGAACCGAGTTCAGAACTGCGCCATCTCCTTTGGTGCACAAAATGTCGTCTTGTAGACGCTTCTAGTGAAGTGGCATCACATGAAGGGCGATGCATGTGAATGGCTCAGCCACGTTACTCTTGCTTGCATCCCACGTGGATCAATGTGAGCTCAGCACATTAGACCCATGAACTCTAATGGGAGCGGAGTAAGATCTGTTGCTGAGCTGCGCACTCTTCCTTCCTGATGTTACTGCTAACGGCTACCTCACTCTCGAAAGCTTGCAATTCATGCAGTACTGAAATGCAATGGCATGTCTGAGGTTTGTTTTCTCAAAACTGCATGCTGTGGATCTACCACCAGAAAACTGCCCAATTGCTCCATGGCAAGGGAGCTACAGGTTCAGGATGACTTCTGTCCAAGAAACTTATGTGCAAGTCCTGGTCATTAAATGCATGCTTAAATAGTCTTTATTGTCGATATTTAATGAAATACCCTACAATTTGAGTTTTTTCATCATGCCACTGAATGAGTTCTTCACCTGCTATTCCATAGAAGGATGCTGAGAAAGGCCATATTTTTATAGACTGTTTCAACTAACTGAGTTTACAATTGCATGATCCCTAAGAGGGGTGTCCAGGACCTTCTCAGTGGTTGGGATCTCCTCCTCTCTGCCTGGAGATAAAAGTATCTGATCTCTTACTCAGCCCACCCCTTACAGCTCCTGCAGAAACTTTTGTGTCCTGTTCCTTTCTGATGTTGGCACTCCAATGTTACGAGAGGTAAAGCGGGAGCAGGTGGGAGGCTAGAAAGGAAAGCAAGGGGAGGTATGGGGTCTGCAGGAAAGAAAGCCCTCCCAGTCCCAAGTGTGCCCTCAGCACAGGGCAGGGGAATCTTCTGCTGCAATGAAGCGGCATAATTTTCCTGCCACTGTTTGCAAAGGGAGGGGAGCAGGTTAACCAAGCAGCCTGGAAGAGGAGGAAGAAAGGCTGTTGTGAGGCCAACGGTGCTTTGGATGCTAAGCAGGCTCCACAGCTGGCAGGGTGGTTCTGGCAGTCTTCCTAGTTGCAACAGGCGAGATACAGTCTTGCCAGCATTGTCCTGGAATACACATGTTTAAAAATATTTGGATTGAGTTCTTGCTTATAGTTTGTTACAATTCTTGATAAACAAAGGGTGTGAGTACATTCTACAACACAAAGTTTCTGACTTTTAAAAACATGCTTTATTGTATTGAAGCCAGGAATTTCCTTTGGAAAATTGTACAGTTGGTATTTCTTACAGAGTTTCTATTTCTTAATTGTAGGTTATTTTTGGGAAAATAATGATGTATGTTTATATTTTTTATCTAAGTATTGCATTGCTTTGAATGCAATTTCACATGAGTCTGACTTGGATGTTTGAGATACTTGTTTTATTTTGCAGGAGTAAAATCCAGACCTAATTTGTGAATCCCCTAAAATTAGGTCATTTCATGTTTTGTATTTACAGTTAAGAAATAAAAAGAATATTGTTTTCTATAAAGTATTGTTTTCTTGTGTATGAAGCCTGAATGTTTTATCACTTCATAAAGGTGGACAGAACCAACAAACCTGCACGGCAAGGGCGGCAGTCCACAGTTGTTGAGAAGGTATCAAAAGAGGACAAACAGTTCTCCCCAGAAGCTAGGAGAAGGCTCAGTGGGCTAAAATTACTATTAGGTTAAGCTTTAGAAGCTTCTTCATCCTAAGGTGACATCAGCAAGATGGTGAAATGCCACCTGCTTACAATTTGCTTTGCCTTAAGTTGCTCCAGTGCCCAAACGTATGGCGTTTAATGTGGACATTTTCCTGAATGCTGCAAATGCTATTTGGTATTTTCTCCCAGCTCAGTATTCCAAGTGGTGCCTCACTACAGAGCAGTCTATTGTAATGTGCTCACCACATCTTCGGTGCAGCTGTACTGGAATACTACGTATGATCTCCACATCTCAAAGAAGGTAGTTTGAACTGGTGCAGGAAGGAGCAAGCAAAAGGACGCGTTAGAAGCACCTTTCCCAACAGACTGAGGCTTTTTAGTTTAAAGAATGGACACACAACGCACGGCCCTGGGCATAAGTACTGAAAGGCTGCCAATGCACGTTGATATTATCACTTAGGATCGGTTAAAAAACAGCATGAATGTCTTTCGCCGAGGCTGGCTTTGTCTGGCATCTGACATGTTGGGAAAATTTGGGTAAATCCTGTCTGAAAAGCATTACTCGTGTGCCTTTGCATTGTGGGATCAAATCCCGTCTTCCTTCTCAAAACCAAGCTGTCACTGTTTAAAATGGCACTCCCCACTCCTTTCTCTCACCTTTAGCTGTAGGCTACAGCAGGCCATTTTAGCCCAAATATCCATTGTAAATAGTCATTGTTGGAATTCAGTTTACAATAATCTTTTGATAGCCCAGAGGGCTTCAAGTGCCCTGATCATGCAGAATGTCTAGAGTCGAGATGGGGGTCTGAGCTTATCATGAGTAGTTTGTAGTAGCTTGAATATGCATGTCTGAGCAGACCTGGAGATGGGTTCAAGTCACTCAACTAAAGTGTCAATACAGGCAATTAGAAATATTGTGATCTCATTGTTACAGTGTGATTGACTGACATTCCTTTATCTGTTCTGTATGCGATGACCTCCGACTCCTGCTGTAATCTCTGCATTCTGTCACCAATTGCCCTGTACCTGTGCACCTATAAATGCCCTGCAATGGCACTGACGCTTGGTAGCAGAGCTCACCTCCGCCTGCCGGGTAGTGCACGCGTTCTCGTGAGAGTCCACCGCGGGAACCGTGGGGTAAAACAATAAAGCCTAGACGGTCCGGACGCTTGGTCTTCCCCACGAACCCGAGTTCCATTCCCTCCGCAAACCGAGATCCCGGGCTTCTGGCGGACGGGCGGCGCGCGTGCGGCTCGGGGCGTCATGCGGCGGAGCTGGAGCTGCGGCTGCCAAGGCTCACGGGGCCGGCATCTGTCTCGCGGCGGCGCCCGCGTCGCTGCTCCGCGGCGGAGTTTAACGGCGCGCGAGGGAGGCTCCGCCGCGACCGCTCCGCCTGCGAGGAAGCCGCCCCCTCCGCGGCCGCCGCCCCCGGGCGCCCAGGCGACGCCGGCCCGGCTCTGCGGGCGACGTCATCGCCGCGCGCCCCCCGCCCTCCCCCCCGGCGCGCGCGGCTGACGCGCGAGGGCGCGC
>NW_025335780.1:915298-923598 GCF_004798865.1 Varanus komodoensis
CATTTCCGGCCGTGGCCACAGGGGGGCGCTGCAGGCACTCCGCTCATGCCTAGGAGGCGCAGCGGGCGTCATTTCCCGCCGTGGCCACAGGGGGGCCCTGCAGGCACTCCGTTCATGCCTAAGAGGCGCAGCAACAGCCATTTCCGTCAGTGGCCACAGGGGCGCGCTGCAGCCCCGCCGCTGAGTCTTACAGTATCTTAGGCTGTGGGGTTCAAAGACACTGTGATGAAAGCTTTTTATTCAAACAGTATTTTAACAATGTTTAATATTTATATATTCTAATTTTGCATCCAGTATGTTTCCAGATTTTAATTGTAATTGTAGTTTATTGATTTATTTCTGTGAGCCATCCTGAGGCTATGTAGCAAGGGGATGGCATATAAAACCTTTAAGTAAATAAATAATGCAAGCAAGCAAGCAAGCAAGCTCTGGCCAGATCTGGAATGAGGGCCAGGTGGGGGGAGGCTTCTTCCTGGCTGGAGTCGTGAGAATCTGGATTCTGCCTCTCCCAGGCATGGGCAGGCATTCCAGGGCCGTCTGAGAAGTGAGCCCCAGGGGGCTGGCGACCTCCTAAGCCCCTTTCATAGCCAAGTCTTCCTGGACAGTGAACTCTGGAGCCTCTTCTTGTGTGGGCAGGAGGTGGGGACCCTCCGAGGATGCGTGGCCGTTCTTGCCCCATGCCACCGAAGAGCGGGGCCAAGGGGGTGCGGGAGCAGGGGGCAGCACGGCTGGCCCGGGAGGGGGGCCGCCTGGCTCTCTGGCCAGCGCATGCACAAGTACCACCAGGCCTGCGGGAGCCTGGGGGGGGGGGGGGCGGGAGCACCGCGGCCTCTGGGCACTGGCGGGAAGCCATGGAGGCCGCAAGACGCCCTGGAGGTTTTGCCACTGTCATGCTGCACAAGACAGAATTACGCCACAGATCTTTTTCAGCGTTTTAATTTATAAAAGTTTACAATTAAATATTGTACACGTTTCATTTCCCACCCTGAATGCACACATTAGCAGTGAAATTATGTACAAGACCAACATTAAAATTGAGATTTGAAGTGATGCTTTCACAGCTACAGCCAGTGACAGAATAGCGATTTGAAGAAAACATGGATCGACTATTGGAGTGTTTTAAAACAAGAACCCGCTTCATTAAGGCAAAGTCTAATCTGATTTCTACTACTTCTTTAAACAACCTTGCTCTTCAACTATTACTGTATCATCACGCCTAGTGTTTGTACTTTTCTCAGAGGACTTGAGATGCTCACAGCTGTCACGTGCGGTGGACGCACGCAAGCGCAGAGAGAATGGTGCCTCGCTCTCCTCTGAAGGGATCTTTCCTTCCTCGACCGGTAACCCTCATCCCCGTCGAGTCCACAGCGCACCTTGCATCGCTGTGTCAGGCAGGGGCACCTCCATCTCCGTTCAGAATCGGTTCTCACACTCGTCCCCTGCCCCGTCTACCGGCACGTGGCTCCTTGCAGCTGCCTCCCATGACAGACTTTTGCACTTCAACTCCCACCAGCCCCAGCCATCACAAACAGTGGGCAGGAATGCTGGGGACTGGAGTCCAACCTATTTGCAGGGCGCCAGGTGAGGGAGGGTCGCTCCGAGGACGTCTCTGTGACACCAGCCACCATTTGCCTGGGCCGGCGAGCTGCCGTCAACACCAGCAGGCCCGCGAGCGGTGGCTGGCCGCTTGAGCGCGCGAGAGCCGGCAGGCCCTCGCTACGCAGAGAGCCTGTGGAGCCTGCGCAAATAAATGCCGAGTTTATTGCAGACGGTCACGCGAAACCTAACGTGGGCCGCTCACACGGCGCATATGCCCATCGCTCCAACCTGTTCTTTCCATGTCAGGCGGCAAAGGAGCGAAGCGGCACCTCGGACCTGAACTACCAGGGCCAAGAGCATCGGCTGCTTCAGGAGGAGGCGGGTGCCCGGTGGCTGGTCTTTTTGGTGGGGGGAAGCCAAAGGGCAGCTCAAAACTGAGCCTGTTGTTAACAGTGGCAGGCATCCGCAGCGAGGTCAGGAAAGCAGCTCGTGTGCTACAAAGCACACCTTTTGCTGCTGAAGAGCAAAGAGCACATTTCATGGCCAGAAACTGCCACACTGCATTCAGCTGCGGCTGCGGCCGCTACTGCCCCTCCCATCAGGCCCCGACCCTCAACCAAGGGGCTCTGCTGCTGGGCAGCGGCCTCGCTTGTCTTCCCAACCCGTGACAAAGCACCAGAAAGGCACTGTGCGCACCAAGTACCTTCCTGCACGGGGACGCATTTTCCGGCCAGACTTGCCTCTTTTCCTGCAGAGGTTGCTCAGAAAATCAGCCATCTCCATGGAGATGGATGGCAGGATGCAGGCGAAGGACAGGCGTTTCTCCTAGACACGCTGTCTCAGCGTAGAGAAGCCAGGGCCCGGATGCTCTCAAAAACCCCAAGCCACCAAAGCCATTGAATCCATTTTGCCCAACACTCCTGTTTGCCCCAGATCAGGCATCTGAGCCTGACGTTACGCACTCTGCAGGGCAGAATCTTTTGTGACAGAGCGGAGTTAGCACAGCGCGGGTCGTGGAAGCATTCAAATCAGCCAGACCACACACAGATTCCCACTGTGCTGGGACTCCTCTGCAGGCGATCGACGCAGGTGGTAAGTGCAACGACCCCCCATGTGGACTGGAATACAGAGAACGCACTGGATGCCTCTGGCTCGGTGGAACAACCTTCTGATGCACCAGAGCTCATGTTGCATCTGGCTCTTCTGGTGGAAAGCAGGCAGGAGACGGGACGAGAGAGAGCGCCCTTCTTCCAACTGCAGAGAGCTCTGGAATTTTGAGGCATCTCCTGTCTAAAACCAACACATATTCTAAAACACACAAGGCAACAAACATTAATTGTGCATGATATGACAACAGATGACTGGAAACCTAGTAAACTGGTTAACTTCAGGTATTGGATGTCTGTTCAGCCATGGACTTGGAGGCCAAGGTAGGAGTTTATTGAGCTACTTTCCGTCACCAGCATTCTGCCAGTGGGGCACGGATGCCCCAGAGTGGACACTGAGAAGAGCAGCAGAAGAGGAAAGGAAGGAAGAGGCGTCAGTAGTGCTCTGTGAGGAACAAGGAACGTGGGTGTGACATTCATCGCAGTCCTTGGCTCTGGCCTTGGGGTGCCCGTCTTTTCACAAGACACGCTATAAATATAAATTAGAAGGGAACGTGCGGGCGAGCCAACGGCCGAGAGACAGTTCCCCGGAAATACCAGAAGCCACCGTCATTCAGTCTTGCAGTCCTTGCTGATTCGGCACCCGCTAGGGTGTAAAGGTGAGGATCATCCAGCTGATCACAAAATAGAAAAGGAAGATGGGATAGACGACCAGGGCTTTGCGGTTCGGAGGCTGGCTGTCCACCAGGAAGGCTGTCGAGGCTGGAAAGGAACAAAGGAACGCCTGCTGAAGGACACTCGCGGGAGGGCAGGGGCTAACTATGACGTGCTACTTTTGAATCTACAGTCGCCCCCAAATTAGCTACCCTGACTCACTGCGAACACTTCTTTTTGCAGAAAGATTGCGTACGCTGCATAGCAACCAACACAATCCGCCATGAGTGCTGAGACGCAACTCCAACTGAAGGAACAGAGTCTAAATCTCAGCTTATTTGTGGTTGTACTCAACATCCTTAACCACAATAGGAACCCTGTCCACGGACACCTGTCCACAGGACGATGGTCAAATGGGATCCCATCATGCAAAGCCAATGCAAGTTAGTGATTCACACCGGCCTTTTCTTCCCGTTCAGTAAAAGCAAAAGATATTCCTGACAGGACAATGAAGTAAACTGAAACGTAAAACCAGCCGTCCCACCAAAAAAAGGCCTTCCCTGGAGAACACATCGGTTCCTCATCTTCTAGGCCCTGCTGCGTGAAAGCTGCGGCCACAGTGATTCAGAGAGCTGGGAATCGAACTCGGGTGGCCTCGGCTGGGAGCCGCGCAGCGGCGCTCGAGGCGGCACCCCACCCCAGCTCACCTAGCGTCGACCAGATGAACATGGCGATCACCACCAAGAGCCGCACAACGAAGGCGCCGGTCCCGTCGTGTGCCATCAGCACGAGCCTGCAGATCAGCAGGGCCACCGTCAGGGGCAGGATGCAGTAGCCCAGCACACAAAGGCTCTGAAAGAAAGAGCTAAGGGGCAGGGGGAGGGACCGCACGTTAACTCTGAAGGGCCAGCCGGGGAAAGGGAAGGGCCTGGGTTCCACCCAGAGCAGGGGCGGCCAGCTCCTGAGCGCCTGGAGAGCACCTCCCTTTCAACAGGCTGTTCACGCTCCGTGCGGAAGCTGTCACCACCTGGCATTAAGAAGTGCACGGTTACGGAGCTGGGGCAGAGCAGCGTGCGAAAGGGAAGGATATAGACAGCTAAAATAAAACCACATGGAAATAGGCATAGCCACATGAAAAGTCCAGAAGGAGATCATGCCACAAGAAGTGCAGAATTCCTATTTCTCAAAAAGGAAAATGAACTTCTTCTCTGCAGGAATGAATCTGCGCAAGGCCATTTGCTCAGAGTTAGGATGCTGTGGCGGTCGAGGGGGCGGCAAATGCCCTCCGCTCGCAAGACGCACCTGCTGCCCACCCACCAGCCCCTCCCCTCCTGCCGGACTGAGCGGACGCGCACGAGTTGGTCTGCTCCCCGATTTGAAAGCAGGCAGCAGGAAGGAGGCGCCTCCCGCCGGCCGTCCTCAGACCAAGAACCCCCACAGTCCGCAACCGCTCTGTTGTGCAAAAGGGATCTGCCGCAGCAGGCCAGGTGTTCCCGCGAGGAGCTTCCGGGGGACCCCGGCAGCAGGGGAGCACGCTGACCACAGAATCCCGCCTCACTTACATGGTTCCTCCAAGGAGCTTGGAATTGAGTGTTATGACGACTGCTCCAAACCAGACGATAACAAACACTTCTGCGAACTGAGGCCCTCGGTCATCGGTGTTATTCGCTGCTCCTCCCTGCAGCATCCTAAGGAACAGCGAAGAGAAACTGCTCACCGCAAGACTGGAATGCACCTCTGCTGTATTTCATCTTGGTTCTTTCTCATGGTCCAGATCACCTCCCTCAAAGGAAAGGCCTGGCAACCCAAGAGGCTCCATGCCCCCTCGGGACCTGAGCCCGCAGGACAGCGGTGTGCAGCTGGCCTTCACTGGAGGAGGCCCACAAGAATGCTGAACACTGGACCTAAACAACACGCTTTAGTGTCCCGATAGCATCGCAATCCTTCAGGTATGTAACTAGGCCTTATTGTCCCGGCACTGCTTCGTTCACATTCCGTCACTCTGCTGGCAGAGAGGAGCTGAACGAAAGCACTGGCCCGGTTTGCACGACCCAACCGGGCCACCTCGTGACTGGGCCCACCTTTCCCTCAGTTATCACTCCAGTGGCCCTTCACAACAGTGCAGAAATTAACCCGTACGCGGCTTCGTCTTGTCCATTTCCTGGCCTATTACCCTGCTACCTACACAGTTTCACAGCTCCCATTGACATCTGAAACATACAACGAATTGTCTAGGCAAAACACCACCTATTGGATAGCCAAGCTTGCTTTTGTGCACTTGCAAAAGACTAGGCAAAGAAATTTTAAAAATTATGACCCCCACCTGCGCAATTTTGAGGCAGTGATAAAGAAAAAATGGTGAATGAGTGACGGTCTTTCCAGGGTGCTGTCTTGGCACTGGCAGGACGGCAGTACCTGGGGAGGGGTGCCGGAGGCAGCACTGGCGAGGTCATGAAGAGCAGCATGGATTCTTGCCCACTCTTGCCATGTAGTTTGTGGCCTACAAGAAAAGCTCTCCCCCGGTTCCGGATGGCACAGCGGCCAACCAGGGGCATGAGCGATCCTTTAACAAGCCACGCGCTCTCAGAGTCCCTTACCTGTTGTGAAAATAAGGCACCCTAAGGAGAACGTGTCAGATTCAGATGCCAAAACAACCCACAGTGGCAGCTGCTCTTGATGATTCGTTGCATTGTACTAACACTGTCACAATTTTAAGGGACAGTGAAGTGCTGTGTCGTCTCTGCTTTACAAAACGGAACAACCACAAGCACACGCAGTTGGTCCTCAGAGAGAATGTAGTTTACATTTATTCCAGCAGGCGCTACAGCCATGCTGGCCATTTGTCCCAACGCACAAAATAGCAGCAAAGACCGGGGGGGGGGGGGGCACAAGTACTTACAGAGCAAGCAACACGCACAAGATTAATGGTCCCCATAAATCCCCTGCAAGGAAAAGAGACAAAGGGCATGTCAAATGTCGCAGGCAATCACTTTACGCTCGCATGGTACTCCAAATCTCGAGCTTCTCACGCTTCTCTTTGTCCCACTCAAACACCCAGCCCCCATCCTTCTCTGCCCATTCTCTGCCTTTAAACACTCCTTTCTGCCTATGTGGCAGCAGTAAAGGCTTTCAGATTTACTTCTACAGCTTTTAAGGTTTTGAAACTACTTTGGTACCTACAGTCTCTCAGGAGAGTGCTGCTCTTTTTGGGGTACATGACATGGATAAATTTCTTCCCAACGGCTTTTAGATCTCGCATCTGAAAAGGTCAAGCAATTATCTATGTTACTCTACAGCAAAGGTTTTTAGCCCAAAGAACATTTAATAAGATGCAAACTACATTTGAATTAATTAGCTGTAGATGCACTAAATGCAAGTAAGATATAAAATGTATCTTTTTCACTGATTCCTACAGAAGGGTAAGAAATCATTCCAAATGCCTAGGTACCATTCCTGTGGAAGGATGGAAAACAGCAACAAGATTCTTAAGCACCGCCATTTTTCCAACCTTGCTCATTAAGACACTGACTGTTGTATGCCTGCGGAAAGTGAGTAATGCTTAGTGCTTTGCAAGAATTCATGGTATGGAACTATACCTTCCCCAAAGAGGTCAAGCTATTTAGCACAGAAGTCAATAACTGGAAACGTATGGAGAGGTATTTTAAAATATTCATTGAGCGAGCAATTTCCATCCTCCTTCTCTACCCTCATCAAGATACTTACAATTGTATCCTTAACTGGCTCATCCAGTGTGGAGAAGTCTTCATCAGGGGAATGAGCTCCCACCGGAACGGTAATTTCTCCCTCAACAGGAATGTCTTCTGATATTGACACATCAGCAAGTCCTGCAAACTAAACGATTTAAATAACTATGTTAAAATGTGCCCAACAGCTAAGCAACTAGTCAGCAACGTCTACAAGTGAATTGATAAGAAATAGGGCTGAAGGAGAACCAGATGTTCTTCTTCAAATATTTACACGTTAGGAGCATTTGTGAGAATGCTAGAATAAATAAGCCTTGAAGTGCCATGAAACCTTTTGTAGGGAATTAATGGTAGGTATCTGGACGAACGGCATCGGGCAGCCAGCCTCCTGAACTCCCAAGAGCAACAGGAAGGGCCCTACCACCACACAGTGCCAATTTTACTGCTGAAATGAGCAGGCGCCCAAGAAATCAGGAGTGGAACTCTGTATCAGAGGAGTCTAAACTCGGTTCTGATACGGAGAAAACAAATCCTTGATTGAGTGCCCATTCAGCGGCACAATGTCCACCCCTCGCCCTATACTTCACATTTGGTTTGCTCTCTGCTTGTTGAGCTTGAGGATCCTAGCTAAAAGCCAGAGAAGACCCAAGCAACCGAAGAGAGGCAAGCATCACAATACAGAATTCGAAGACTGGACTGCAGCGCCTTAGCACCACCTCTCATCCAAGGACAAGGCAAGCGTGGAGAGCGGAGGCACCCAGGCGAGGGGAGCAACATCCGTCTCGTACCTTTGGAGGAGTTCGCTGCAGCCAACCCCCAACTTCGGGGAAAAGCTCCAACGTCAGAAGCGAGCGAAGCAAAGGCAGGGCGGTAAAACGTAACAAGGGGGGGGGGTCCCAAAGACCCAGTGGAGGGGGAGCTGCATGTCCAGCTCGGCAGTCTGGCACCAGGCAGCCGCTGGGGCCCCTGCGGGGGCGCCGTCCTTCCCCGCAGCGCCTCAGCAAGCCCGGTTCCGCAGCGCGGAGGCGCAGGGCTACTTCGATCGCAAGGCTGATCCTAGCGGAACGAACGACCCTCGCCCTCAAGACACGCCACGGCTGCGCTCCCGAGCCACGTCGCCGGGCCGCGGCAATCTGGGCCTGCGCCGCGTAGAGGCAGCGGCGGGAGGGCTGCGCCGGGCCGCCAAGGGATCGCCCGGGCCGGGCCCACGGGCGGGCCTCGGGGGGCAGCGCGGCCCCTGTGCGCCACCGCCACGCAGGATCGCGCGCAGCCCGCACGGCGCCGCCCCCGCCCCCGG
>NW_025335780.1:923698-950445 GCF_004798865.1 Varanus komodoensis
CATCTGTAAGGATAAGGAAAGCCGCCATGTCGGCGGCACTGACTCCTTGGCCGCTCTAGCCTTTACGACTCTAATGGTCGATTTGATTGACGACCGACCGGGCCAATCCACTGCAAGATCGGTTAGAGTGCACGGCACCACTTCCTGTACGGACTTCCGCTCTTTTCTGGTGTGCTGCCCTAAGAGTTCCCCCATCTTCAGCCTGCACGGAAACAGCCCCTCCTCCCGACTACGGCCGCTCAGTGGTCAGCTCGAGCCTTTTTGCCGCCCTGGCGCTGCTGTCCGACTGGCCTGTTTCTTTGTGCAATAAAGGACACGTGTTTGCATGAGCTTTGCATACCGGAATATTTGCGTGTGTAAATGGGGCAACCGTGCACATGGGCATACACTACCGCTTGCCCTTCAGGCGGAGGAGACACGCGTTTTTCCCCCAGCCTGTGTGCTTGCTTCCTCCCGCACTTGCCACCCCGATGGGCGGCACTGCCGACTGTGCGCGATGGGAGCTGGAGTCCAGCAACGTCCCTCTGCCCTTGACCTAGTCTTCCAACAGCCCTCTCGAGCGGCAGCCTAAGCATTAAAAAGAAGCGGGGCGGGTAGCGCTATTCGTGGCATTTGGGATGCGGCGGCGTCTAAGGAAAGCGCTTGCTTGCACCGCTCGCAGGTTGTCAGGCATTGCTGCCGTGCCTCCTCGGGTGTAAGTCCTGTTGCGCGCACGGGGAGCTCCTCCGAGGTGAAGCGTGTGCAGGAGCGCGGCCTGACTGCAACGGGCAGGGCAGGGCAGGGCAGGGCAGGGCCCGGCGGAGGGGCGCTGGAAGGAGGGCGGGCAGGCCGGGCGGGACGGGGCGAAGTGCTCCGCGATGGGAGCGGGGAGCGCAGGCCGGGCGACGCCGGAGGCTCCCGCTTGCAATCCCTCGCAGGTGGCCGGGGCGAGGGCGGCACGATGACAGCTGCACGCAGCTGGGCCAGCCCGGAACGAGGCGGCGGGGCGGGGCAAGGCGGGGCGCTCGCGCAGGCGCCGGGCAGGGCCGGGGCGGGGCCGCCAGGTGCGCTTCACCCCGATTGGCTGAGCGGAGCAGCGGCCCGCCTCGGCTGAGGAGCGCGGGATGCGGATTGGCCGCGGAGCCGGGCTCGGAGGGCGGGGGGTGGGCGCTGCGGGCAATGGCGGCGCTTTCCCGTCGCCGCGTGGGCTGGGGCTCCCGTCCCCCCGGCCCTGCCGAGCCCGGTCTCTGCGGAAGCGCGCCCCGCTAGGCTCGCGTGGGACAGGGGGTCCGGCTCCCCCGCCGGGCACGGCACCCGCTTCCCGGCAGGCCGCCGAGGGCGTTGGGCCGGGGCCGGGGCGGCTCTGTGGCGCGGGGCGCACCCCTGGCCGCCCGGACGCTCCCGCGTGGCCCGCCGAGCAAGCAAGCAAGCAAGCAGGAAGAAGCCGGGCCGTTTTGAACGCCTGGCCCTGCGTTCGGCGTGCTTTGCCCGCCTGGCTCGGCCGCCCGCGCTCGCAAATGCGGTCCTCGATCGGAAGTGGCGCTACCGAGCCGGTGGGGCGCCGTCGCTCGGAGCACACCCGGACCCCCCCGTAGGGACCGGTGTGTCCCCCCCCCCCGCTGCATGCTGTCCCGCCAGCGGGTGCCCGCAACTGGGCGGCACGCACGGCCCGCGCGGCGACAGCGAGAGCTTTCTGCGTGCAGCACGTCTCCATTCGACGCATGTGCCGCCCCACGAGTCACGGGCTCCCTGGGCAGCCTGCCTCGTGCTAAAGTGCAAGCGTGATGGAACCGTGCAAAGCAAGGAACAATAACAGTAATAAATAACAGGAACAATAACAAACCCAAGGAACAATAACAGTAAAACTGTAAATAAATTAGCTGAGCTTGATAGCTGCAAAATTGGAAAAATACGATGAATAAGTGACTATCTATATTGAGATATCTTTAAAAGTCCCTCCTAAAAACAACACCAGCGCTTAGAACTAGTGAAGTTTCGCGCCGTTGAGTCAGGTCACTTTGGTATCTGCATAAAATTAAAGAAAAAAAAATGTGGGGAAGTGAAGTGTTGCCGGCGCTGTCCCGTTGAGAACGGCTCTGGTTCTTCCTCATGCAAGGGAACGGTCCCCTTCGTGGGGATCCCACGTGACATGGATGCCTGGCAAGTCGCCTCCGCAGGGGAGCAGCTCCCCTAACTCCTGGCTGAGATTCATGCAATTCCCGCCACTCCTCTTCATGGGGACAATCGAGGCTGCGGGCCCGTTGCAGTTCTGGCAGGTAGCTGTCCCCTTCAAGGGGACGGAACAAGGGCCCAGCCGCGGGATGGCTCGCAGCCGGGCCAGGCTAGCATCCTCTTCAGTGGGGACGAACGAAGGGAGTTTGGAATTGCCTGGGTCCTGGCAAGCCACCTCTCTCCTGGGGTCAGCTCTGCAGCTGCTCTGAGCAAGCGTCCCCTTCATGGGGAAGTCTTTGCTTAGCCCCGAAATCGTGCCCGCAAGCCAGCTCTCCCCAGGCGTGGCTCAGGGTAGGAACTGGCCAGGTTCCTGCTAAGCAAGCCAGCCCTTCATGGGCAAGTCCCCTTAGGCACAAGTGCGGGACGATTTGCCTGCTTTGGCTGGGATGCTCCTTCTGATGCTTGTCCTCTCTTTTCCTTTCCGCTGCCCGAGCGTGGCATTCCTGCCCGGCTGTGGGCCTAAGGCACAACCAAAGCATGACTTGGTGTCTTCTGACGCTCAGCAGCTCCTCGTGGGACATGACAATGTTGAAGTGTGACTGCTGCTTTGGGGATGTTGGAATTGTTCCTGTTGCCTTGGAGAAGTGAGGCAGAGTGAGTCTAGTGTTGCTTCTTGTAGGCTTCCCTTCTATGACGAAAGAGAGGAGATATTAAGCACAAATTGTTTTTTTTTCAGGGGGAATTCCAAGCATGTTAAATTTATTAACTCCACAATCCTTACAGGTGGCCTAAAAGCTAGTAATCTGTATGCAGTATATCCGTGTTTTGCAAATTTGGGGCTGAACTGGAGGGGGAGGTAGCCTTCATGGTTTCCTGACTGAGCTCCCACAATCCACACCAATGCTCGTCACCCCGGTTGCTGCTCTCTGTGAGAACGAAGAGCCGCAGTGCTGGCTGTCCAGGGGAGGCTTGGTTGGGCCAGGGCCCAGCAGGGGCCACTGAGAAGACCGCTCGACGTCGTCCTCCTCTTTTCCCAGCTGCCTGCTTTTTCCAGTCCGGCTCAGGAAATGGTGGTACAAGGTGCATTACGCTTTTTAAGCACAGGAACAAGAGCAGACAAACACACGGTCCACTCCAATAACGCCTCTGGCCTGCAATGGGACTTCCTTAAAAAACAAATGTACTTCAGTTCCAGTTTCTCCAAACATCTGGAATGCTGTAGTGTGCTGCACTGGTCCTGGTGGGTATGAGGGTGTTGAGGACAAAAAGGCCCTCTTATTTATTCCTCACCTTTCTTCCTCTTGCAAGAAACCCAAGGTAGCTTTTAAGGATCTTCTCTCCACTGCATCCCCACAGAAACGATTCTGTGTGGGTTGGGCTGAGAATCTGTGACTGGCCCAGAGTCGCCCGGTCAGGGCCAGGGTTGGGGGAGGATTCAGACCCAGCTCTCTTGAGTTGCAGCCCAATACTCTACGCACTGTGCCACACTGATGCCCACGGAAGTGTGTCCAGGACTGCTGACTGAGGTTGCAGCTCACTGCTCCTCAAAAATGAGCGTCCTGCGTCCCGTGGGGCAGGTAAGCCTTCCTGGCAGGGAGGGGGTGCTTCCTCCCCCTCTCCCACCTACCTACCTGCAGGACTGGATGCTAGAACCAGGCAGGGGAGGCCTGGCCACGCACAGCTCCATCCTGCAAGGGAACAGAAGGGCTGTCGGAATACCTGGATTCTGTTGGAAAGTGCATGAGAAAGCGCTGCATTTCTGGGCGGCTGGTGGAATGTGCTCAGCCCTGGGGTTGCTTAGACGTGTGGATTTCATGAACCATTGACAAATGGCCGAGGAAGCCCCACCCAAGCACGGCCTGTGCAAAGGGCCGCTGTGATGCATGGCAGTGGATTTAGGATCCTGTTACTAGCATTAGAGTCCGTTGCTCTACCAGGCTCCGAGTGAAACTGCCTTGGCAACCGAGTTATGGATCCTGCTTTGCACTCAGAAAGCCCAGGCGGAGTTGTTGGCATTTTCGGATAGCCTGCCTAGTGCCGGGCAGTGTAGGCCGGGGTCCCCAGCCTCTCGGGCCACAGGGTGCTTTTGGAATTTGAAGAGGGCGCTCTGGGCACTCGCACAAAATGGTGCTGTGGCATGGCCAGTCACAAAGGGGTTGCCTTGCAGAAGACAAGCTGGCGGGGCGCGGTGAAAAATCCCTTGCCCAAGGGCGATGCAGAGGTGGGCGCTGCATGCGGACCCATCAACCTGTGGGTGCGAAGGGGCCATTTGCTGCTCTGAATGCCCATTTCACCGATGGCTCAGAGGCAAGCAAGTGGCCAGAAGGTGGAGGCAGGTGCGGGCCTCCAATCCAAACCAAATACTTGCTCCCTCAGTATGTGACAAAATACCCTTTTTATAAAAGGCAGCTGATAGCGCTCAGAGATGCAGGCATGCATTCACAGGCAAGACACATTCCACACCCACAAACCCAGGCTTCACAAAACGCTTTTCCTTTCTTAAAGGAAAGAAAAATATTTTGAAGTTAAATATTTTAAGGAAGAGGGTCCATGGGCACATTGTGGTGACAAGCGGTCCCACAGCCAAGGAGCTTTGACCTAGGCAGACAAATGTTCTGACTTTTCATGAGGCAGCTTCCTGTTCCTCTGTGAGAAACACTCTGCACATGCTCAGGAAATCACCCCTAAGAATTTCACTTTAATGCCACCAAATTCTTTCACACTGCTCTTATTGTGCAGGCTGGCTTTGGGGTTACCTAACTTTTCAAGCTTACTTACATTATAACTGTTTTATTCTTAGCAGAAACCATCCTGCTAATTTGGCCTAAAATTAATCCTAATGAATAAACACACCCACAAAGACAGCTGGGAAAGACGGTAGCAGAAAATTAGGACTGCGAGGGGGAGCAAGCATGGCTCCCATCAACATTTGGTTGACAGCTCCAGACTTTCCCTTCCAGCCTTGGAGCACGTACAGAGCATTCCGATTAGCTCTGCTGGAGACCCCGAAAGGAAAATCAGCCCCCTTCCTTCCCCTGGGCCGTGGGTGCTCCAGCTTCTCAGGACCGGAGCTACCGGCTGAAAGGGGCAGAGGAATGCTCAGTGCTTCCTGGCTCCACACGTCTTGAACCGCTGCATTTCCCACCGCCCTCGGGCCGCCCTGGGTCAACCCTGCTTCTGTGCTGAGTGCTGACCCCATTTCCAGAGCAGCAGAAGAGGATGGCGTGGCCTTTTCCCCTGCAGCTGAACAGAATTAAGCAGAGGAGCTGTGCGGATGCAGTCCAGCAACTGGCTGCCAGCATGGAGGCTATGCAGCAGTCAGAGACGTGGGGCTGGCTGCCATGTGACCCACGGTGAGCCAGTGTGGCTCGCACAGCACGTCTGGAGGGGTGGAGGTTGGTGCCCCCTCCCCTGCCACCCCCAGGCAGGAGTCATGGCAGAAACGGTCAAGGTGCCACCTTGATGCCACTCACAAAGGTAGGTATCTGAAGCACCCAGGCTGCTGTAGAAGCTCTGCCTCAAGAGTGGCGATGATGAGGGTCTATTGTGAGGGCCCCATCTGGAATGGACAGGTTCTCCGCTGGTTGTGCAGCCTGGAAGGATGGGACCTCCTTGGTCTCAAGCCAGGATGCATAGCCAGTAGGTGGAGAGATCCAGCACAACCGTTCCTGCGTCTTGCTGAAGTGCTGCACCAGCCCCAGGACTTCGCCTGCATGCTGTTAGGATGAAAAGAAAAATAACTTCCCCGAAGGCTTAGCCAAGGATCTTGAGACATGTCTGCTCAGTTTTGCCCCCTGCCACGTTCCACCACCCTCGTGACTGGCGGAGAAGAATGGAGGTTGTAAATAATCACAGGACCTTCCTTTGCCCCTCCGGGGTGGCTGCTGGCCAGCAGCACAGCCCTTGGCATGTTCTGCATGTAGCGTATTTTCAACTGCGGTATTGCGATCCCACTCAGCTATTTCGGTCCCACGGCATTCTCACACACTCCCACATGGAAGGAAGAGATCCAGCTGTGTCTTGCTGCCTCTCCAGCACGTAAAAGGCAGCAAGCATTGTACAATGTTTGTGTTCTAAACGGACACAGCCCCTATTTCGTGGGGTGTACAATCACAGAAGTCGGTGTTCACCGGGGCAGTGGGGGCATCATTGCCTAACGTGCTGGTGCTGTGGTAGGGAAAGCGATCACTTACCAAATTGCATTTGTGAGGTTGGTGAGGGAACTGGAGTGCCTTTTCAGACGGGCCACCAGGAGTGTTCTCAGCTGAGCAAACATTTGAACCCGAGCCTCCTGCGAACTGCCCCAGTGTGCTCTCTCTTTCTGAGCAATCTAGAAAGCAAAGAGCATAAAAGGGAAATAGCTCAGAAAATCCACCCTGAAACAAGCAGGAGGGCCTGGAAGAGTGCCAGGATCAGGGACCTTCAGGAGCCCCCGCCAGCTAACATAACCAGTCCTGGGCTAGGCAGAGCAGCCGCCTGGATTGGACGAGGCAACCTCGGGACTTCAGCTGTGGAGCTGTCCTTGGAGATGGCCAGAAGAAGACGCCCTTCTCTTGTTCTGAATGAAACCTGTTGAGAGAAGGGCTCACCATTAGTGCTGTGAAGAAGGTGGGCTTTGGAGAAGTGGCCAAAAATGCCAGGAGCACATTCTGTGGTTCAGCCCCCCCCCCCCCCCCCCCCCCCCCCACACACACACACACTTGCTTTTGCTGGGCTTTTAAAGAAGGTGGCTCAAAGCTACCGGCCGAACACCTTTCTGGCTGCTGGAAATTCTGTCAGACCCCCAAGTGGCTCCCCTGTGATGATTGCGCTTGGCAACGGGCGGGCGCAGACTGTGCTCCTTGGAAAGGCTTAAAACTGGGGCAGATGGTGGAGTGGAGAACTGGGCTGGGCTTACCTCCTGACTGGGAGACGCAGGCTCCTCAGAGTGACACTAGACATGTCCAGGGCAAAAGGGGAACGTGCACATCACAAAAGGCACAGTCCTGTGTCCCCATCTGTATTTATCGCCTCATGGATGAGGAGGCTTGGATGAGGAGGCTGCCACACCAGGCAGCGAGGCGGACGTGGGAGGTATCCCGGCTGTGGCACTCCCTGCTTGCGGCCTCATCCAGCCCTTTCGCTCCGAGTTAGGTAAGTGCGAAAAACAGCAGTGCTCTTGATGAGGTATTTTCATGGCATGCAGAAGCCTGGTGAAGCAGGAATTATTTTCTTTTCGCCATCTTTCCTCCATCACGGATCTCAAGGAAGACGTGCTCTGCACATTAGTTGTTTCAGCTGTTTTTGTGGTGACGCATTTGGATTTCTTCAAGCGTGTTTGTTTTGCGCTGATGCAGTTCCTGTCTTTTTGTAAGGCATGCTGGAGGAAAACATGAATTCAAAGAGGACAAATGCAGGGGCCTTTCCGTATCAGCCCAACTGTACGCTGAAGGCAGACTCGAATGTAGGCCTGTCTCCAAATGCCACCGGTTTTGGAGGCAGAACTAACTTCTGCCAGGGACAAGATTTTTGTTTTAGCAGAGATGCCCCAGGTAGGACACCCTGCTCAGAAAGGGACGCCTGGCACCAGGCAAATGCTCTTCTCGTTAATTCAGACTGCCTAAAGCATTTTTGCAGCCTGAAATACATTTGGCTTTTCTCACATTCACTGGGTGTTTCATCTGCTTATTTTAATGCTCCTGTGGTGGTTTAATTGTAGTTTCCCGCCTTGAGATAACTGACAAAAGGTCAAAAATAGGCTTAAAAAACCCCAGAAAACGTTTGCAGCAGCTGTGCTTGAGATTCCTTCTCAGTCACCTCGTTGCAGTCCCCACTGGGCCTTTGCGCTTGCCTCGCTCTGGCTGGCGTGTGCTTGAGCTGCTAGGATGGCCCAGCAGGGAAGGAGCTAGTTCAGTCTTGGTGGCATTTCCCCTCGTGGCTGGCATTTCATGTGGGCTGGAGGACTGCCTTTCTCTTTTCCTTTTCTTTCCCAGCTTTTCTTCATCCTGAGCCTCCACGGCCAATTCAGCAAGAGGAGAAGAAAAGAGTTTCTGTTCCCCTGTGTTAATAGGCCCAAATGCCTGCTGCTGCACGAGGAGCCCCCCCTCGCCGCCACCTCTTTGGGGAACCCTCACCCGAAGCAGAAAGTGCAAATTCGTTGCGGTTTTAATCGCTGCTTGCCGGGCGGATGGAGCCATTATGCTCACGTGCTTTTAAGACCCCCTTAATTTTAAACCAGCCATCAAGACACAGTCTCAGGACAAACTGCTTAGTTAGTCCCTTGTTGGAAACACACCCAGCACAAAAGGAAGAGCCGGGACACATGACCGTGAGACAAACAGCTTGCATGGCACGGGAAAGCAAAGGCTGAGACAGGCCGGAAAAATTATGGCGTGCAAATGAAAATGAGATCCAGTAACTGAATGTGAGAGATCCAGCTGGCCCGCGTGACCCACTGAGAGGAAGACGGCACGGCAGGATGATGGAGAGGGATGTAAGCTCACGTAAGTAAACCTGAAGAAAAGCCACAGTCCCTTTCTGCAGTGAGCTTGGAGCACAGGGGTAAAGCACAGTGGGGAGGCCCAGCGATTTTAAACCAGAGCCACGCTCAGCTTAAGGCATAGTCCGAACCCACAATGTTGACCTGGCAAGCAGGTTTCAACCAAAACAGCTTGACACGTGCTGGAGACTTTCTGGCCTGCAGGCTGCTATTAGTACGCTGCTCTTGATTCTGCAGGGCAAGGACAGCGGTCCCAGCAGCCATCGATGGCACAGGAATATCTGACTGCGGCCCCCGCAGCCTCCACCTGCTTCCCTAGGACTTGGCTCAGCTCCATCACAAAATGGAAGTGGAGACTTGGCACTTGGAGGGCAGGCAGGGCTTCTGCTTGCAGCGTATTTGAATTCGCAGTTCAACACACTCTCAGCCCGTGCTTGGCTAAACGTGACTCGACTCCTTTACTGAGAATTTAGTTCAGGAAAACATTTCTTTGGAGTACTGAAGCGCCTATTAAAATACTAGTCTGGCATTTCTAGGAACGGGAGCTTGGCAGCTCTTCCTAAAATACATGACTAATCCAGGCGGGAGAGCAAGAGTGCCACTTTCACGTACAATGAGACACGTACCTTGATCTCTGCTCTGCTGGCAAGATGCAGCTTTCAGCGTGCAGATGGCTCTGGATTTTAGGCTTTGCATGGCCGCAGGTCTTGCTTCCCCTACGGAACCGGCCCTGCTGACTTTGGGGCCCCGGGCCACGCAGCAGCCGAGGGGACGCCTGCACCTCCGCCGCAAGGCCCTGCCCTGATGTCAGCACGGGCGGCACAGTCCCTCTCCTCCGCCGGGCCCGCAGGAAAAGGTGCTGCGTGGCGGCTGCGTGGCCCCTCCTGGGCCCTCCAGATGGCTAGGATGGTGGCACAGCTGGAGGCAGCCGGCCCCGCGGGAGCGCTCGATGGGTTGCGCATTCCCGGACTGCCGCGGTAAGCCTGTGCGGCGACAGCCGGTCCGGGGCTGGCGCGGGGCCTCAGCGCCCTCCACTGCCCTGCGGGCGGGACCCCCGAGCGAGGGGCGCCGTCCTGGCCCCGCGGCGCGGCATTCCCGGCGGCCACACGGGCCGACTCGGCCGGCCCCCGGCCACGGAGCCCGCCGAGGCTCTGCGTGCGGGCGGCCCGCCCCGCGCAAGCAGGAGTGTGGCCGGCAGGCCTGGCGAAGGCGCGGGGGGGCGGAAGGTCGCCGGGCATCCCCGCCTCTTGGCGGCCAAGCGAGAAACGGGCCGCCGCGTTTGAATCGCGCGAGCCCCGCCCGCCCGTCGCGGCTCCTCCCGTCGCGGCGCCTCCCGCTGCCCGGTCCGCTCGAGCCGCAGGCCCCCGAGGAGCGGCGCCCCACGGCCGGCGAGCGCCCGTCATGCCGCTGCTGGACGCGTTCCGGGCTTGCTTCCCAAGGGCCACGGTAAGCCGCCGAGGGGGCCCCGCCGCGCCCGGCTGCAGCGCGGCAGCCCTCCGACCTGCTCCCCCGGCGCGGCAATGCGTGCGTGTGGGTGCTTCGCCCCGTCCTGGCCCGGTGGGTCTCGGGGCGGCTTGCAGCTCGCATGAGCCCCGAGCTGCGGCGGCGCTGCTCCCGTGGGGGCGCGCCGCGATCGCGCCCTCGCCTTGGGACGGGGGTTCCGGGCGGCTGCAGCGCCAGGGAATCGCAAGCCCTGCGCGTCGGGAGGGGAGGGGACGGGAGGAGAGGGGGCGCAGCACTGCGCACCCCGGAGGTGTCTCGCTGCGCCCCGGACCTGCCCTGAGGGCAAGGTGGCTTCCCCCTTTAACTTTCAGTGGCCAGCAGGAGGAGCAGAGAGTTGGAAAACTCGGCCATCCGTCCCAAAAGCCAAGTAGCGAGAAGGCCTGCGGGGACCCCAAACCTGTCTTTGAAAAGCTGCCCCTTAATATCTCCAAGTGTGCCCCCGTGGCTCCCCGACTGTGGGAGGTCTCAGCACCAGCCCCGAAGGCAGCAAGCAGGTGGGCGGCACCGTGAGGGACTCTCCCGTTGATGCTCCAGGTGAGAAGGGATGGCCTGTGAAAGGGGAGCGGTCCCCAGGTGGTGCCTCGGCCGTGGGGGGGCCCCTGCCCCCCTGGCCATCGCTGGCACCCCCAGTGCCCTTGCCAGCCCTCCCGATCCTCCCCTTCTTTTAGCCCATGCCTAAAGCAAAAGAGCTTTTTCTTCGGGAGACTGGCCAGCTGTGAAGCGAACTCATGGGCTCAGCACCACCTTCTTTGCGGGGGCAAATCCGTGACTTAGCATTTGAGACTCAGGCCACGCCTCACTCTCAGCTCCTTGGGCGAGATGCTGGTCTGAGGCCTCACCAGCTTGCCTTCTGTGAAAAGGCTCTTGCGGCAGAGAGCTGGGGGTTCAAGGCATGGCTTTGCGTTTTGGAGCCCGGATCCGCTGCTGAGCTGTTCTTAGGCTCTTGGCCGGGTTGTGACTCTTAGTCCCAAGAGCTTGCCTTCTGGGGAATGGGTCTTTTGTGGCTCGAAAACAAGAGAAGGCCCCACATGTGTTGCTGAATGGAGGGCCCCAAAATTCCCAGGGGCTGAGGAGCCAAACAAAGCCCAGTCTACTTCAGAACATGCTCCCCGCCGTCCTTAGGCGTCACTTGCCTTTATGCAGATATATCGTGCTTATTTTGTCTTGAAATACTAGCCGTGACTAGGCGTGCCCATCCAGACAGCCATTCTGTAGCTGGACAAGCCCCCTCCCGTGCCAGATGTCTATGAGACCTCTTACTGCACTCCTGAAACCGGGATGGGTCCCCTTGCCCGCAGCTGGCGATTGCACGAATGTCACGCAGCCTTCCTCTCTCCCGCGCCCACACTGCTGTGTCCCCACGCCTGGTCTGGCTGGCAGTTGCGGAGCTGCCCAAACGGGAGTGGGGTCCCCACGCGCTCGCTGCTGCCAGCCTGTTTCTCACGCAGGTGAGTCCTTGCAGTTCTGCTCAGCACCAGGACCTGCGGGTGCAGAAGGCCCCTGCCGCTTTCCATGGGGTATGAATGTCGGCTCTGGCTGTAATTCTGGCACACTCACTCGTGAGTGAGCCCCACCGATATCAAAGGGAGGTGTGCGCCCTGCGTTTCGGATGCGTAGGATTTCCCCTGTCCATGCCTGTGTGGGACCTGCTGAGACAGCTCAGAAGCGGGCTGCTTCTTCCCTCCCTTCCATAGTCAGGCTCCGTTTTCCCTGCCTGCTTTTTGATGGGAAAACAAGAGTGGATTTCTGGAGAGCTTCTGATCATTTGGGGCCTGTCTCTTGCTCTTCCTGCCTGTTGGGAATACTCCAGTGGAAAGAATCCTCTCCCCACCCCCTCATCTGTTGTACTTCTGTGCGCATTGAGGAGAATAAAGATCAACATGCCCTTTGTAGACAGTTCAGGCATTTAAATCTGATTCTGGAAGAAGATGCAGGCCGCCCCTCCCTGTGCCAAGATCATCCGTGGTGCCTCCAGGGCAGGGGGCCCCTTCAGACTCCTGGAATTTGGGCTGGCAGAGGAACGGGGCTGTGGACACAGGCAGCATCCTTGGTGAGGCAGGAGCTCGCAGCATGCTGTGCCATCCTGAACCAGTATCCATCCCTGTTCCAGGGCCCACGTCCTCACCCCACAAAGAGGCGGAAGGGGAAGAAGCAGGGGAGGAAATGCCCATGGAGAACTTGGTATTTTGGGAAGCAACACTGGGCAGATCCTGGCGGATCCTTTGGCAAAATGAGAGCGAAGCGTCGTGGGTTCTGTGGTTCAGGTCAGGCCTCTGTGAAGGCCCCGCAGGGGACCTGAGGCTGTCCTTTTATGAGGAGGGACTTTCACCTTTTGCAGTTTGCCCCTAAGTCCTGCGTGAGCACCCAGGAGATGCAGCACATTCACGCAGAGGCTGCCGTGCCGTCCGAACCCAGGCGGTGGAGCAGCACTGGCAGGGAGGGAGCAGGTGGGAGGGCAAGTTCCACCCGCTGATGCACCTCAGGGTTTCACGAGCAGCTGGAGCCACGCCGGGCCCTCCAGGGTCCCGGGCGGCTGTTCTGGGGAGAAGGGTCCATGCAGCTCGGTGCAATGAGTGGCTGAAGGCCCGTCCACCCGCCCAGCACATACGTGGTCTGGCGTCCCTTTTGCCCAACGATCCCTGGGGGCGGAACGAGGGGATCTGTGGAGGGAGCCCAGGCGCTCGCTCCCCCCTCTGCCCCCGGCCACGCCAGGCCATCCGTCCGACCCTGGCAGCTCTTGCTGGAGGAGCTGCCATTCTGGGCGGGGTCCTCGTTGCACTCTCGGGTCACCCAGGCCATGGGGCTCTTTGGCTGCTGTGAAGTCTGCAGCTGCCAGGGCCTTGCCTTCAGCCCTTCCTGACTCCTCTGAGTAGGACAGATGTGTGCTTGGCAGCCAGCCAGCTGCAGCAACCGCTTGGCAAAAGCTGCTTCCAGGATACGGGGCCTCTGGAACGAGGCTGAATTGCTGCAGTTTTTAGTGAGCTCCCCTGCAATCCACTCAAAGCTCCACCTGGTCAGGACTCTCAAACGCAGCTGACTTCCTGGATCTGCCAGATCTGCACGGAGTTCTTCATTTTCTCTGAGGAAAAACAGCTGGAGGCCAGCAGCACAGTCTCTTCCTGTGTCGCACTGGAAGCCCCTGGGCTCCAGACAGGACAGAGCATTCCTTACACCCTGTGGGAAAGTCACGTCCCGCAGAGTAGGACATTCCTCAGCTTCCTCTCCAAGGCCTCCTGAGATCGCTGGCAGAAGGAACCTCAGTGGTTCCAGCCTGGGGTCACCAAGACCTCTTGACTTCTGTGAGGCTTACTCCCAAGCGAGGGCGCATTGGCTGGAAACCCTGGGGGCTTCCTCCCTGGTCTCAGGGGAGGAATCCCCTGCTTCTGGTTTGTGCCCTGCCTCCTTTCCACCTCCCCAGCTGCTCTGGCTTGAAGCGGATGCTCTGGGGCGTCCTGGCCAAGCAGTTGGGCCTCGGTGTGGACTGCGGGGACACACTGTTAGGGAAGGGCCGGGCTGTGGTGGCAGAGCTCAGGCATCACATGCCGATGATCCTCGGTCCAGATCCTGGGAAAGACTCCCCTGCGTGAGCCCTGGAGAGTCCCTGCTTTTTGGGGTGAAGCAACTCGAGCAAGGTGGCCCTAGAGGAGAACTCAGGGTAACTGGATGGGTCTGGGGGTGTCCCCTTCCCCCCTTGGGATGCCCTATGAGGATGCCGGCACTGGGCAGGCATTCCATGCCCCTGGAGCCACCTGCCACACCTCCCTTAAAAACAGCTAGAAAAAAGCTTCTAGCAGGCAAAAGTTGGCAACCCTACACAACTTTCACTCCTGTGTGCATGTGGTTTTCCCTGAAAAAACCTTGTAGGCTAATTTTCTGTTTAAGGCCGTTGCACCTCCCAGGGCAGTAGGCACTGCTGCCAAGTTATGGTGATGGTTTCTTTCCTGTGAGAAATGTGGGAGCAACCCTTGCATCCTGAGCAACGAAAAGTAAGACGCTCATCACAGCAACGTCTCTTCATGGAAAGTCGCTTCCGTCCTGCACAGCACACCTGGCCGCGCCACGATTCCCTGCCAGGTGATCCGGGGAACACTGTGCGCGTGCAGAGCCAGGCTTCTGCCTGTTGAGCGGCTACTTGCTACTCAGAGTAGACCTCTCAAGACCTGCCCCTCCCTCTGGGTGTGCAGATGCATATTCTGTGCACCGTTCTGAGAGTGTTGTGTTAATCGAATGGTACAGAAAATGCAATAAATAAATCGGCATCACCAGCATTTGCCCCAGGAATGCGGGAAAATGTGTATCGCTTTCTTGAGATCCCTGGATTACGGCTACACTTTCAATCTGCCGGTTTGTTTAGCATTCAAAGCATTGCCGAAGTGTGGGAGCGCACGTTTAGCAACAAAGTCACATTCTTATTAGCATCGTTGTGGTTTTTCCTTCCCTGAATTTTGTCACGTATCTATCTGTAAGAAGGGCTTCTCGAATCAGCTGCTTCTCTGGGGCTCGCAATTTCATAGTGGGAGGAAAAGTGTAAGCTTTAGGAAGGACCCCCCCACCCCTCCCCAGTTGCTCTTCTTGGTCTTTCTGCATGCCCTGCTAGCCAAGCGGGGGCCCATCCTGCGGCTTTTACTCCGCCTTGTTTGGCAACTGAAATGCAACCCTGTGAGGTGGGCTGGGCTGAGTGTAGACGACCGGCCGGGAGTCAGCCAGTCACTTTGTGGCCAAGTGGGGTGGAACCCGGATCTCCTGGATGCCAGCCTGACACGCCAACCCACACCCGCGGCTCCCCTGAGCCCTGTGGGTTTGTGGCAGGCCAGAGCCGGGTCTGTCTCATGCCTCCTCCTGCTGCCGCAGATGCTTCGGAGGACGACCACCTGCCAGGATAGGTGAGCAGCGCACACTCTTTGCAGGGAGAAACGTCCTTGTAAAGGAGTCCTGTTGGGATCGTTGTGCAGAAGAGATCATAAGGTGGTTGGTGGTTTCTACATTGTGTAAGGAATGTCGTGCAGAGAGTTGTGTACTGAATCTTTATTCGTTGTGCTTGTCTTACAGTGTTTCAAGTTGTTTGAAGGCAAGCGAGATGTGGGTAAGTCGCTGTTGCTTCCTCCTTTTTCATTGTCAGGACGGTGTGTGTTCTGTGCACTCGAGACCCGAGTGGCCTTAAAAGTGTGCACCAAGAGAACCCACATTCACTGCCAAGACAGGCTGAATTACCTGGAGTAAAAAGGTTCAGATCAATTTGGGTTATTTATTTTGCACAAGCTGGAGAGCTGTCCTTTCCCACAGCTCCGGAGACGGGCCAGAGAGCCGTGCGGGATGCTGATGTCCCATGCCGGATGGCAAAGGTCTGTGGGTCATGGGCATCGCAGGCCTGTGCTCGGGCTCCCCTGCCCCCAGACTAGTACCTGTTCTCTCCTCAAAACGGCCCAGCCTGGGCGATTCGGGGTGCGGGATTCTGCACAGCCAAATGCCCTGCTGGTGAGACCCTGTGAGGAAGGACGCGTGGCATCTACACAGCCCGACTCGGTCTGTGCCTGGGGTTGGGTGGCCTCGTGATGTGTGTCTGAGTGGCTTCTCTGCCTTATTTGCCTGGGGCACTTATTAAGGTCCTCCACTTCAACGTGTTTTCTTTGCTGATTTGTTGATATGACTTCTCCTGCATGAAACTGGATCTTACAATAGTGTGCGCATCTTGACCTGTTAAGTTCCTTTTAAGGCTTTGGATGTATTATTGTCAAATAATATTTAGCTGGGAGCGGGCTGGCTTTCGTTTTGCAAAGAGCAGGCCCCGAGCCATGCGGGCGGCTCTGGAGGAGAGCTCTCACGCCGCTGGTAAGGATACCGACCTCCCTTTGGGACACGTGCAGGGGCATCATCAAGCTGCTGCGAACCAGCTGCTCCGCTCGGCTTCTGCAGCACGTGCGACAGTGCGCGCCTGCCCATTTTAACCAGAAGAGGGCGCTCCTTCCCCACTTTTCTCTGGCCCCTTCCCAGAGAGTTTCTATTCGAGACCCAAGATGGCATTTCTCAAAGTCTCCTTCTTCCTTTTGTCCCCACCGTGATAGTAGCCAAACTTCCCATCTATTGTTTCTTATGTAAACAAGGAGCACAACATCTCGGAGGGTGAACAGATGGGCAGCCACTGCTTAAGCTCCAACTGCAGCTCCTTTTAGTGGCTGGACTTTCGAACAATGTCTGCCAGCCCTTCACAGAGAGGTCGGTGGGCAGATGGCCCAAATTCCCTCCACAAAGTAGCCCTCGGCACTCACGGAGTGCAGCTACTTGCCTTGCCTCAGCATTGCCCAGGCACAGTTGTGCTCCTAGGCAATCATTCTGCAAGGCGTGGAGCAGGCCTGGGGCAGCGAGCCTCTTTGCAACGACCCTGGATCGCCAAAGGGGGTGCTTGTGATACCACGCACTTCTGTATTCTTAGAAATGACGCTGCACCATGCAGACCTCTACTGCGTTCCAGAAGTGAAAAAGAAAAGGAAAACTGCTTTGGTTTCTGAGAAGTTGGCAGCTCCGTTTCACCCATCCCGTGGTTGCAGGGAATCTCCCATCTTAGTTCCTTTGTGCGGTCAGACTCGTGCTCTCTGCCTGCTGATGAGTCACGTACCATCCTTGTTTTCAAGAAAAGCGAAACCTGCAACCGTTTTCTCCCCCTTGTCTAGCAGGGCATGCCGGATCCAGCAGTGTGGCTGAACTTCACTGGGCAGACTTTCTTTCTTCCCAGCCCATAAATTCCAGACTACGGCCAGGGCTCCCTGCTGCAGAGGTGTCACCTGAGGCCGCTTCTAATCAGTGCCCTGGGCTTCTCTGGAAGAGGATGCCATGCCCACGTGGAGCGGGGTCTCCCTGCTGCCCTTTCCATGCCTCAGGAAGCACCTTTCAAACGACTGCTGCTAATCTGGCGTCCCATCTCCCCGAAGAGCTTTGCGATGCCTCTCTTATCCGCCCGCCCATATTTTGCTCTTCCTTGCTGCCCTTACTCTGGGACATCGCTGCTTTGCTGTGGGGGGAGGCATTACTCATTTGCTGTGGTGCTGTTCAGCTTTACTCGTTTGCTCTTCCTCTGCAAGGGCTTGCATTAGAACCCTCTGGAGTCCACGTGGTGCTCAGACTGTTTCATAGAAAGACAGCAGGGGCGTTGTGCAAGCAAGCAAGCAAGCAAGCCGGCCGATTTGTCAGCCAGCAAGAGGGCGCCTTGCCTGCACCAGACCTTTTGCATTTAAAGTGTGCTTAATATTGCCACGCCATTCAGAAGGAAGAATAGCCGCAGGGGGGGATCCTGTCTGGCTCCTTGGCTCAGGCAGCACAGCAGTGAGTGGGCTGCATCCCACCGTGCGTCTGGTCGCATCTCACAGATGGGAGCGCGATCCTCTGGACCGAATTTTACCTCCACAGCACGCAGCTGAGAGTGCTTCCCCTCGGAGAGCATGGCTGCCGTGTGTGAAGGGGGGTGAATCTTCAAGGGTGGCTGCCGTGCTGGGGGGGGGGGAGCACTAGCAGCAACCCTCCAAAAAGCACCCCATGCTGCAGTTAGGCTCTTAAGTGCTTCCTTTTGCACCAAATGGGGGTTTTCATAAAGGCCTAATTCAGCTGGAGGAGGAAAGATGGGGAAGCCTCTTCTCTGAGGAGCTGCTGGTTGCAGGGAGGAGAGTTCCACTCTGGGGGAGGAGAGATGGTATCTGGCGGCAATTCCCCACCCCTCCCTTGAGTAGCCATGAACGCCCTGCTCCGCCCAGCTTTCTGCATCCCTCCCCACCACTGGGCGACTGGGTCAGCGGGCCCCTTGGTCCAGTCGAGGCAGGGTGAGAAGGGCCCCGTGATGAGGTGAACTTGGGGGCAGTGCGGGAGGAGGGCAGGGGCACCCTGGCCATGTGGGGTGTTCTCCCACATAGGCCACCCTAACGACAGGAATGGTGGATTGTTCCCCACCACAATTCATGTCTCTTTGTCCAAGTCTCGGCCCAGCCCTGATTTTTACAAACTCATCTGACAGTGACTTTGCTGCTGTTGTCCTCTGTGATGCAACGCAAAATTATATAGAGGTCTCTGAAATTGCCACTTCTGCAACAAACTTCAAACTTTCCATGTCATGTAGAAACAGTCAGAAGGCGAAGGAAGAGTGGCTGGTTGGTTACAAAACTGCTCACTTCTCCTTCAAAGTTCCTGGACAGGCCAAGTTGCCAAGGTTTGATTAACTTCCATGCCCCGTCATGATTCACTCTATTCCATTTCCAAACACTTCATGTGACCATTTAGCTACACAGCTGCTTTTGCCACAGAAGTGTTCTGGCTCCCTGGTGGAGGGTCTGAACGACACCTTGCTTCTGTGGGATCCAGACTTGCTTCCATCTGGCTAGAGATGTTAATTAGCTTACCAGTGCTTAAAGTTGCCATCAACAATACTTTGTGAATGATCACAACATTTTTTTTAAATGTGAGCTTTAATGTGATTACCAGTGTCCCTGTCCCTGCAATTTTATTTTCCTCTGCCTCCTCTGCAAATATTTCTCTCTGCAGAACACGTGCCTTTCCACAGGCACCTGAGGATAGCATTCCAGGCATCCATTGAAGCGGACTCTGCTCCCTGTAAACATACAAATGTGTTAGTCTTTGGGATGCCAAGTGAGTCATCGTTGCCTTTGCTGCAACCAACGCTCACCGCCGCGACCCTTCTGAAAATAGCTCCAGTTCTGCTGCTCGGTACATTTGGAAATATTTCCCACAGTCAGAACTAAGGTAGGAAATCAGCTGCAGGCTTACAAAGTCCTGCAGACTGTGTCAAGGGCCTCACACGGACGGCGGAATGGCAGGCGTGCGCGAGCGACCTGCTGCCCCCACTTCTGCTTTGCCAGGGCTGGAACTAGGCGTGGGCCTGGAGGGGGAGAAATGGCACCGCTCGCTGCAGCCCCTTCGCTCCGCCCAGATTCAGCTCGCCTGCAGGTTGCGATGCTTCTGTGCGAAGCTGTCGGGTGCCAGCTCACAATGAGGCGGCTGCATCACGAACGAGGGAACTAACGGGCTGCTTCGTCCTTGCAGGTGTGATTCGCACAATGTTATTGACCCGTCAGCTCTTGCTCCGATGTGCCATCAAGTCTTGCTGACCCCCGAAAGTCCTATCCATGGCAGCCCCCCTCAGGTCTGGGCGTCCCAGGCTGTGGCTGCTGGCATGGGACTGACCCATCCACGTTGCTCTCCTCTCCCGCCTTCTCGTGGCGTCGCAGGCTGTGCCTGAAGCACCACAGCCTGTTTCATTGATTTCGCTTCCAGGGAAAGCTCTGGCCTGATTTGATCTTCGCGTCTGTCTCTCGGTCCGGGAATTTGCAAAGTGCTCCTCCAGCACCATGTTCTGAACGCACCTGCTTCCTTCCTGCCAGCTTTCCTCACTGCCCAGTCCTCAGGCTAGGAAGGGTGATCAGGAAGACAAGAGTGTGGCTGGCCCTGGCCTGGGTCTCCAGGAAAGGACCTTCCACTGGGTGACCTGTGCTAGTTCTTTCATCGCTTGCCTTCCAAGGGCGAGTTCCTGGGCTGCAGGCTCCCTCTGAATGGGCGACTGAGCCGAGCGAGTGTTGTGAACCCTTCCCAGTTCTCCTGTGCTGACAGTAACGTTCGGTAGTGGTGCCTTTCGTTTTCTTAATGCTAGTGGCAGTCCTGCTTTCGCGCTGCTTCCTCCCCTTCCATCAGGAGCAGTTGCATCCGCTGCTGCTTTCGCCACCAAGTGCGTCTCTCGGCGTGTCTGAAATGATCGGTGCGTCTCCCCCGGTTTTCCCTCCTCCCTCCGATCCCCGGGAGCCGTCCTTGCAGGGCCGCCTCGTCGCCTCCTGCCCATACGAGCCGGGATCTTTCACGCCCCGGCACCTGCGGCCAGCCCGTTTCCAGACGCGCCCGTCCCCGCACGGACCGGGTCAGCGGAGAAGGGTGGTGGGGTGGCCGGACGCCCGACCCCGCAGGCGCCTCTCCGCTTGGCCGAGGGGGTGAGGCCGCGGCGGGGGGCGGCCCTCCTGGCAGCCCCCCGGGGAACGCCGGCGCGCCGCGCTCGGGGCTGAGCGCCGCATCGGAGCCCCGCCGCCTGCCCGCCCCTCCCCGGGGAGGACCCGGAGAGCGCGCAGCTGCTAACGGCGGAGCGGTGGCCGCCCCCGGGGGCCCGCAGTGCACGAGGCCCGGGAGTGGGCCGAGGAGGCGGCCCCTGGCCCGCCCCGCCCCGCCGGCCGGCCGCCCGCCCGCCCGCCCGCGACGAGGCGCGACCGGCCAGGGCGTCGCGGCTGATGGCGAGCGCAGGCGACGCCGGGGCCTCCCGGCCCGGCGGCGGCAGGAGGCGCTCCTTCCTCCGGCTGCTGTGGCGACCCGGCGGGGCGGGCCGCGGCCCCCGAGCGAAGCGGCCAGGTAAGCGCCGTCCGCGGCGCGCCACGCGTCGGCCCCGCTTCGGACGCGCGGGCGGCCTTCCGCGCAGGAGCCCCGTGTTGCGAAGGCGTCTCGGGGCTGGCGCCCGCCCGGGCAGCCTCCGTGAAGGGCGGGCTGCGCGGAGGGGGCGTCCCGGCAGCTTCGCGGCTTGGCTGGACGAGGCTCTCGGCGAGCCGGGCAGGGGCGGCGGCGGCGGGCTCCTCGAGGAGGGCTGCGTGGCGAGCTGCCGCGTGGCTTCCGTGCCGGTCCGCCCGGAGCCGCTCCGAGGGGCCGCGGCGCGCGGGTCGCCCTCGCCTCCGTGGCTCGGCCTTCCCGGGCAGGGACGTGCGTGCGCGGGAGCGACGGAAGACGCCGGGAAAGCGGCCCAGGAGGAGCTGCCGCGCCGGCGCTCAGAGACCTCGCGTCGCTCTTCAGACGAGCCGCGTTGCTCTTCTGACAGAAGCCCTGCAGCTCCACACGCGTTTGGTCTGCGTGCTTTCCGCCGAAAATATACCCTTTTATGATGGCTGAAAGTAGTTTTTCTCCTTGCGAGTGTGTGTGTGTGTCAGAAAGGCACTAACTTAATTAATGACGATGAATGCTTAAACATATTCAAAGCTTTACATGGGAAAATTATTTGCACTGTACTATACATATTTTGAGACGTGGCCCCTCAGTAGCACACACTTGTCTTGCGTGATTGAGAGTTAAGGGGAAAATGAAGATACAAAAAGCCATTTTTAGTATTAGTATTGCATTGCATTTATATCTTGCCTTTTTGCTTTTGTGAGCCACCCCGGGCAGCTTGCGTAGCTCCACGTTAGCCTTCTTGAAACGCTGAGTGCATAAATAGCATCGCCTCCGAGGGGTGGTCACTGGGGGGAAAGACTGACTGCGGCTTTGCCTCGGCTTCCCTTGTCCAGTCTGATTTGTGTTGGGCCGGTTCCGCATGTGGCCAGTGCATGGACTGAAGTGGCCTCTCCTTGCAGGGATCTGCCACGCCTGGCCCAGCCGTCTGGACCGCCTCTGTGGGCTCTCCCGGGGGGCAGGGAGGGAGGGTCTTTCCTGGCACTGTCTTATTCCGGAGCCTTCTGTCGGCGGGAGATGTGGGGGCTTCAGTACGGAGCCTCAGGAATGGGCGAGGGAGCAGAAACGTCCTTCGGTCGGCACGCAGCCGTCGCTTCTGGAGGTGTGCGATGCTCACAGGCCCATGGCTCGGGAGACAGGTGAAGCTCAGGTCTGCCCACAGGAGGCAGATGCGGTGCATTCCCCCATCACCGCCATCCCATCATCTGAATTAATAGCTCTTTTTTAGCTCCATTGTTTCTGATAGAATGGCTGCTTCCTGTGCGACGGCGTGGCAGTCGCCTTACTTGTAAACAGTTTTAAAGGAATGCTTGGGAGACCAACCGGCGCCCTTGTAGGTTTGCGAGTGCGGCATTTCCTGTGCAGAGCTGCAGGGAAGATTTCGGGGCGAACGTGGCCTTTGTGTCTCCTCCTGCAGCCTGGCCTTTGCGAAAGTGCTCGACTCTGCACTTCCCAGATGCCCCTGATAGATGCCCATGAAGGGGAGCCCCCCTCCCCAGGGCTTGGTGCTGGGGATGGGCCAGGGGTTGCCTGCTGACCCCCTGCTTCTCAACACAATCCGAGACTGACAAAGGGCCCAGGAAGCCACGGGGCTAATATTACCCCTGCCCTTTGCTGTTTATTTGCAGGGTATATTTCTCCAGTAATTTCACAGCAGATTTTACTGAGCTCTCAGCGAAAGCCCTGCGTGGCCGAGAAAATACTGAACGTGGGCTGTTCTCTTGCTTGCTTGGCCAGAAGAGGGCACTGTTTTGCACCGGAGCTGGATGCCTGGCAGTGCCGGCAGGGCGATTAGGCCTGAGCCTTGCTAAAGTGGATGGGATTCTCTCTGGCAAGGTCCCAGAGAGACCTGTGGTGGCAACCTGCTTCCTGTGCCGCTTACTCAGCTCGAGGGCACAGTTAATTTCCCTGCGACCCGTGCGTGGGGCAGGCACGATCCCCTGCGGGCCAAGCCCAGCGACTGGAGTGCCTGCAGGTACCCTCCCAAAGTTAGCCAAGCTAACAGCAAAAGGCGGCTTAGAAACACTTGTAAGGAGTGGGTGTTTTTCCGAAGATGAAAAGAAGCCATGTTTTCACTGCAGAGGCTGCATCTTGGCTGTCCATAGCTGTGTGCGAAAACTGGCGAAACTGCCTGGGCGCAATGGTCAAGGCTAGCAGACTCGCACATGATGGCTGGGCTCTGGGCAGTAGGCAGGCACGGGCCCTCTCAGGAGCTCGCCACTTGTCTGGGGAAGGCCTTGCTGCTTAGCCGTTGCATCCCTGGTCCTTTCTAAGCCTGGGCAATTCCTGTGACCCTGAGCTGGGAGGCGGGCCAGAGGGATTCCAGGAGCAGTCCGCCCTCCCTGGACAGCCCCCGTTCCTGCTCCTGCCCTGCTATCGCTTTCCCTCCTGCCCTCCCCGCCTACCACCACCCATGCCCGGGCGGCGGCGGTGGGAGAGGCGGAGCCCTGGCAATGCGCTGTGAGCTATTAATAGCCCCCTCTGCGGGGGTTGCCTCAATGCTGCCCATTCATCCGGCCGGCTGAGGCCCACGTGTGGCTCGCCTGCTATTTTTCCTCTCTTGACCGCCCGCACTGGCAGCATCCGAGGGGTCGGTCTCCTCCGGCGCAAACAGACGCGTGTGTGTTTCACTGCTGGCCATGTGGGTTTGGTGTCTTTCCAGGATCTCATTCCATTTCAGAATTTAGTGCCCGGGAAATATTTCCTGCCTCTTGTGAGCCCGCCTCCCCCTTCCTTTAGTTCCCTTCTGAGATCAGGAAATGAGAGAGAAACTTCTGAAATCCTTATTAATGCCAAATGTTTTTCCACTGGAGTGGAGCAAAAAGTGTCTGGAGGTTTGAGGGCCAGCTCTGTTTTCTCCGAGGCCTCTGAAGCCTTCTGTGTGAACCCACAGGGCTTGCGGCCCATTCAGCCAGCAACCTCCAGAGAATGGCCAGCAGGCAGCCACAGCTCCCCAAAAGTGTCTGGGGGAGAGAAGAGGCCCCACTAGTTCCAGGGCGGTCCTGTTTGCCACGAGGAAGCCCACCCTTTAATTTTAGACCACCCCTAGATCACTCTACTCTTCTCTCCAGTAATCGACGACTGAAAGAAACGAAGCCTTCCTGCCAAGGGCCCCTCAACTGGCTGTGTGTACCTGTGTGTCTCCTTGAGTGAGTGAACCCCCAGGGCTGTTCATCCCAAGGGAGCCCCCTCTGTCTCCGGGGTCCTAACTGAGCCGCGCTGCAGCTTGCGCTCCCCAGCCTGTGGGGCAGAAGGGCAGCTCCCCTTGCTCCCTGCCTTTCAGTGCTGACGGCGTGAGGTCAGGGGTCACACTCACTGCACCCGCACTGGTCTCTCTTCCTCCTGCCAGCCTGCTGAGGTCTGAGCTGGCCCCTGAGCCTGGCAAGGTGCAATGCCACTCTCCCAGTGACTTTGCATTCTACTAACCAGCAGGTGGTGATTAAGAAGCTGTGGCCTGGGAAAAAACTGGGAACATGAAAAAAAAAAAAATTCTGAAGAACTGGAAGCATGGAGCAGCTTTGGATGATGAAATATTTTCAGTTCGAGTGATGTATACAGTATGCAAGGCAAGGTTTTTCTGTATTGTGACCCAGTGCAACATGAGGAAACGCAGTCAGGAGTGAGTGCGCAAGCCGCCAGCCGCACCATCCTGGCTTTTGCTCCGTGCCACCGCAGTGCCGGGAGCACCGCTCCCTATCCGAGCCGCTGCTTCATGTCTCCAAAGGGCTGATTTGGATGATACTGCCACAGCTTCGGAGATGCTCTGGTTCCTAGCAATGCCTCGAGAGAGGCGTCCGTGAAGTTGAGTTTGGAGAGAGAAAGGCATGCCCGGCCTGGTGGAGACAAGCAACGTTTCCGAAGCGGACCTGCGCACTCGCCTCTGCCCTGCCTGCCGCCCCCAACACGCGCAAACGCCGCTTCTGGCTGAGGAGGTCCCAGGCGGTTCCCAGGTGAAGCGCAGCCCTGCGTGCGCGCGGACGGACGGGGCTTGCGCTGTGACGCGTGGACGGGGAAGCCGTCGCCTGTGCTCCGGCGGAGATGTTAGACAAGGTCTCGTCGTCGGGAGGAGAGCGGGAGGCGGGGAAAGCCCAGCTGTGCGCAAGGCTTTCCAGCGCCGCGCCGCAGCGATTGGCGGAGGGCGGTGGGGGCGGACGCCGCCGAGCCCAGCTAGCCACCTGTGCGTCCCCAGGACGACTCGCACCGACAACGGCCAAGGAGCGGCGGCTGCTTCCGCCGCTCCGTAGCTCGCAAGAACCCCGCGGCTTGGCCCGCTTGCGCGGAGCGCGGGGAGAGAGGCTGCGTGCGGGGCTCCCGGCGCCGGCGGCGCGTCCTCTCGCGAGGCCAGTCCCCCAGGATCGGGGCCGGCGCGGGCGCAGCCTGGAGGTAAGCGGGGCGCCTCGCTTCAGCCGGCGGTGCTCCGGCTCCGGCTCCGGCTGCGCTTCGCTGCCCTCCGGGCCCATTGCACGGCGCCGGAGGGAGCGCCTGACGCTCACATGATGCGCTCGCTGCCTCGCTTCTGCTTCCTGCTGAGCGCGCTCCTGGGGGCTCCTGAGCCCCCTTCGAGGTTTCGGGGATGCCCAGAAGGCCAAGGGGCCAGCTGGGGCTCGCGGGGCATGCCCGGCTGTGCTTCCCGGGCGCGGCGCCCATCCACAGCGAGCGGGGCGGGTCAGCGCGCGGGTCTCCCCGGCACAGCAGCGCCGGGTGCAGGCACGGCCCCCTCCGGTGATGGATTCGCCCTCTTTGGGGGCTTTTCGCTCAACGGCAGCGGGAAGGATCGGTCTGGAAAGCGCTTGGGGGGCCTTAAGTGGCTGCCGGTTGTGGGTGGAGAGGTCAGAACTCTCTGCGTGTGCATAGCTGCGATGGGGCTCGGAGGGCAGCGCCGCTTCTGTCCTGCCAGCACTTGCGCCGCAGGGAAGTTTCAGCAGGTGTGGCCGGTCATGCAGTGACCAAAAGAATATGCGTCTGTCGCGGTTTCCTCTTTTGCATAACCCGAGCTCAGTTATTTGCTATATTTATATCCTGCCCCTTTGCCATCCAAAGAACTCAGAGCGGCTTATGTAATTCTCCTCTGCTTCTCTCCCTCATCCCCACAGCTCCAACCCTGTGCAGTAGGTTGGACTGGGAACCTGCGCCTGGTCCCAGCGAGCTCCGTGGCTGGCTGAGTCCCAGTCCTGCGCTCTTCACCAGCACCCCGCGTGGGCTGGGTGATGCAAAATCCCTCCGCAACCAGGAGAGAGGACAGGAGCTTTCTCCTCCTCAGCACCTTGGAGTCTGTCTTCCCTGCCATCTGTCTGCCCGCCTGCCCTTCCTTCCCTCCCTTCTTCCAGTTTAACAAAGAAGTCACAAGCAGGGAGAAGCAGATGGTGGCGGCCGGTGTGGTCCAGCCACTGGGCAGTCAAAGGCCAGAGGGCTGTGAGGTAGCAGAGAGCAGCTGCTGCTGCTGATCCCCCCCCCCCACATGCCGGTTGAGCCCTGGGAGCGTGAAGCACATGCCTTCCTCTTGCCCAGGCTGCCTTCTGCCTGCATTTTGGCTCTGGAAGCCCCCACTGGGGGTCTCCTCTGTTTCAGGGCACACGCAGGGCCTGCCTCATCCTCATCCCCAAATGCCCAGCTGCTGGCTTTGGGAAGGACCCGCTGGCCAGCCCCCCGGTGTTCCCGCAGAATGAGACACGGAATGGCCGCTGGCTGCCAAGGCTGCGTTGTCCGTCCAGGAAGGGAGGCAGCACCTGGGTGCAGCAGTGGCTGGGGAATGTGGAGGGAGGAGCCGGCAGCTCCCGTTTTCTGTCTGTGGGCCTCCCCGAGGCATCCATCCGATCGGGTGCTGTTGGAAAGGAGTGCTGGCCAGGGCAGGACCTTGGCCTGATCCAGCATGGCGCTGGTTATTGGAGCTCTATTTAACTGTTGCTGACGGAGCTGCATCAGTGATGCCATACAGAAAAGGATGGTTGCCGTGTTGGCCGTAGGAGAAATTGCTTTCGTTGGGCCCGCACAAATATCCCAAAGGGCAGGGAGCTCAGCGAGCCCCGGAAGTGGGTGGCCAGGATCTCAGCAGGCTGCAAATGCAGTTGGAACGGGGCTTATCGGGTGTCCTGTGTTCTGGGAGGGGGAGGAAGCTCTGACTCAGTGTGTCACCTGCCCCCCCCCC